>NW_006160078.1:736294-740502 GCF_000334495.1 Tupaia belangeri chinensis | reverse complement strand
ACACCTAGGTTTCAAAAACCCTTCTAGGAACTAAGCGAAATTAATGTTTTTCATCATAAGAACAGTGGGCACAGCATACGAGACTGCATCCTGAATTGCACAATGGTTAGCCAGATTTTCTTCTTCCCCTTCATTTGATATACACTAGAGTGAAAATTTTTCTGAAGAATTTAAACAAATACTTAGATAATTGCCCCCTTTGAAAACTGACACCCAAACACACACACATACTCTCTTTCTCTCTCTCTCTCCATTTCCCACAGCTTATATTTCAAGCTGCTTTGCTATAAAGATGACTTATTTTTTAAAATAATTGCATTTATTTTGACTAGTCTGGCTTTTGAAGATAGTTTCGTTATATTCATTGCAAAAGTATTTGAAATGGTCTATTTGTTTCCTCTACCCCAGCACACACACTATCAATTCATCTTGTGGTTATGAAAGAAATAAACACCCCACAGGAATCCTTCGTTTTCAGAGTCAGGTAGGTATGTAATATCTCTAGGTTTTTTAGGATTTAAAGCAAAATATTTCTAGAGAAAGTGCTGCTGTCTTCTGCTGCTGTTAAATTCAAAGGAAACATGGTTATTTGGCTTTACAGGACACGAGGATCTCCCTTCCCCTGACAACTCTAGTAATAGAGCCTGGGTTAGAAGCAAGATCCTCTGGACGTGAAAATCAAATTCTATATAATCCGCTTATAGGGGAAGCAAATTAAAAGCTATTTTTGTGAGTTTTGGAGCCCAACACATGGTATCCACCACAAATAGTATTTGACACTCAATCCTTCCCTACAATGACCTGAGGGATATAAGTCTGTTGAGAAGCTTAAAATTAGCAAAGTCCACTCAAGAAAAGGGTTGTTTAGTTCAAATTTAAGATATAATGGTTAAGTTTTCTAAACAGTCTTTTTTGGGGGGAGAGGGTTAAGTAATTTCCCTGAAAATCACTTAAGCATTCTAGTTTACTTCTTTATCTCAAAAACAGCATAACTTTGAGCCTCCCTCTCCTTGTCATAAAATATTGCAAAGTCAAGTCTAAGCCAAAATCATAAGCCAGTCTATAAGCAACTCTGTTGAGATGCATTTTTTTTTTCCTGTTGCTGTTACACCCACTCATTAGGGAGGAAGCAGATGTTCTCATTTGCTTCATGATGACCATTTGCAAGAACACTGTGAAGGTTGTATTTCTACAAAGGGTACTAACCACTTATAGATGCAAAAGTGGAGCTGGAGTCTTTAAACCATGTGGAAATTTACCTGGGGACATTCAAGATTTATTTTCTGTTATTGCATTAGATACATACTCAGAAGCAAATGTTTCTAAATAATACAGCCTAAAGGTTAAGAGTGCACATTTTACTGTCAAAGAGTATGTGTTCATATTTCATCTCCGTCACTAGCTACCCATGTAGCCTTGTGCATGTTACTAAGCCTTGCCGGTCACTTGTAAAGATTAAATTTCATGATGCTATTACCCCTCCTTCTTGGGCTGCCTTTGGAAATTCGACATTTACTGCTTCATTACACGTAACTTCAGATTTTTCCATATCTGGCTTTTGCCCATAAAGAGTGGGATGCAGGGAGGACTTGTTATGCACACAGAGAAACCATCAATCCAAGAATTTCCCTAAGCAGAAATAATTCTCACTTGGAAAGGAATTCTGCTTTCAGCTTTAAAATTAAATAAGTAAAAGCATCAGCACAGTGTGTAGCCCATATTAAGGTTTTTACAATATGAACCAAATCTGAATCCGTAGCTTGCCTACTTTTGTTTCTTCAAATTCTTGGAGCAAAATCTTTCTGTTATTATTCAAAGAGTAAGGTGACTGGGCATTTACCTACCCATGTCTTTCCAGGGGAGATGCTCTTTACTATGACCCAGAACTTTCACTGCCTATAATATCTCTCCCATATTTTGAGTTTTCTGTTCCCTGCAGCCTCTGCTGACAGTAATTACAGAAGCAGAGAGAAGAAAGAACAGAGAATATGAGTTGGATTTGGAGAATTTGTTCTGCTGATGGGTAGTAGGTCACCCAGGTCATCAAGAGGTGATCCCACCAGTATTCAAATCATATTCAAGCCTCTGAGAGGAATGAATACATGACCAACACTCTTGTCTTTTTAATTCATCCCTGAAACAGTATGATAAACCTGGATCCTTAAGGTAGCCTGATTATCTCTTCCTCACCCAAAGAACCTATCACAAATGTTTCCTGTTGAATGGGACATTTCATCATCACATGCACAACTGACTTTCAGGAAGCAGTAGGCCACACTAGACATCCACTGCCACTCAGATACACAGTATACCTTCCTCACATTGGATGGTTCTCTGCTACCAGAGGAAGCAGAGAACCATCCAATTATCCTCAACTGTGAGCCCACACCTGGACGCCTATCATAGACAAGGCAGAAAACACCCATTGGTATACGGTCCTTTGTTACAACACTATTTCCCTGCCATGTCTGTGTATGAAAACAAGCACCAAATTAATAAGAGTCAAAAGCAAAGATAACTGGTGTAATCCTAGGGGGAGCCTCCTGCTTCTGAAAATGGGCTCCCTGAAGTCTCAGGAAATAGCCACCTGTGGTCTTGAGGTGCCTAAACCATAGAGATCCCAACCTGTATGGCAGGGCTCCTGCCCTGTTCTGGGTGAATTCTTGGGCTGCTAGAAAAATGGACTTGGTGAGATTCCTCATGGCTCTTGTGAACTAGGTATTTCAGTGTACAAGAGAAATGAAGGTTTTCTACTGACAATTCAGCCTCCAACAAACAAGCTAGCATGGCAGGAGAGGCGAGGCCTTCAGGAGAAGATTCCTCATGGCTCCTGTGAACTACATATTTCACTGTACAAGAGAAATGAAGATTTTCTACTGATAATTCAGCCTCCAGCAAACAAGCTATTGTGGCAGGAGAGGCAAGGCCTTCAGAAGATTCTTCATGGCTCCTGCGAACGAGGTATTTCAGTGTACAAGAGAAATGAAGATTTTCTACTGATAATTCAGCCTCCAGCAAACAAGCTAGTGTGGTATGGAGCCCCTCTGGCCTTCTATCTCTGTTTCTGCGTCTCTGTCTCTGTCTCTCCCTGCTTCTGTCCTCTCATTTTTTTTTTTTTGTAATTCTTTCTTTTTCAATTTTTCTAAAGGAAAAATTTTTCTCTTGCTCTCAGCTCCACCCTTTGTCTTGTTAATAATCCCCTCTGGTCCTCCCACCCAGGCAGGAGAGGTGAGGCCTTCAGAAGAAGATTCCTCATGGCTCCTGCAAACTAGGTTTTCTATTTGTGTTTTTTTTTTTTAAAAAAAAAAAACAATAATTACAATTTTTTTGTCTTTTTTTTTCTCTTTCTTGTTGTTTCTCTCTCTCTTTTTCATTTTATTTTTTTCTTGTCTCTCCACTCTTCAATATCCATTTAATGTGTTTCTAGATGGATCTAAGGGCACTTTAGCTAAACATCCAAATACTATTAGGGTTAAAATATTCCTCAATATCTATTGAATCTGCTGCATCAGCGATCACAATGGAATGGCAAAGAGATTCCAGATCACCTCTTTCTGCTTGTTCCTGAACATTCAGATTTGACTTCAAGAATTAGAAAGAAACACACCATCCATCAGATGACAAGAAATCACTGCAGGACCACAAGAAATATGGGAAAGCAAGAAAATACCTCTCCTCCAAGGGAAAAGAATAATTCCTCTTCATCCACAAGCAGTTCAATGCAAATCATGGAAATGTCTGATAAAGAATTTAGAGTATTCATAATGGCAACGCTAACTGAGATGGAAGAGAAGAGAGACAATGAACTGCTAAAGAGAAAAGAGAAAGAAGTTGATAAGTTCCAGGAGGTGAGGAAATTCTTCCAAGATTTAAAAGAGGAATTACACGCTTTACAAAAGAGTCAAACAGAACTGGTAGAAATGAAGTCTATAATATAGGAAGTCAAAATCTCCCTTGAAAGTATTAAAAGCAGACTAGATCATTCAGAAAATAGAATCTCAGATGTAGAAGAGAAAATTGCTGGCCTAGAAAAATCCACCACGAAGGCTGAGAAAATGGCCCAAAAATTTGAGAATAATATAAAAGAAGTACTAGATACCATCAAATATCCAAACATACGGATAATTGGCATTCCATAAGGTGAAGAGACCCATAAGGGCATTGATAATCTATTCCATGAAATCCTGCAAGAAAACTTTCCAAACCTA
>NW_006160078.1:733827-735758 GCF_000334495.1 Tupaia belangeri chinensis | reverse complement strand
CCCCCGGCCACTCAGATACACAGTATCCCTTCCTCACATGGGATGGTTCTCTGCTACCAGAGGAAGCAGAGAACCATCCAATTATCCTCAACTGTGAGCCCACACCTGGACGCCTATCATAGACAAGGCAGAAAACACCCATTGGTATACGGTCCTTTGTTACAACACTATTTCCCTGCCATGTCTGTGTATGAAAACAAGCACCAAATTAATAAGAGTCAAAAGCAAAGATAACTGGTGTAATCCTAGGGGGAGCCTCCTGCTTCTGAAAATGGGCTCCCTGAAGTCTCAGGAAATAGCCACCTGTGGTCTTGAGGTGCCTAAACCATAGAGATCCCAACCTGTATGGCAGGGCTCCTGCCCTGTTCTGGGTGAATTCTTGGGCTGCTAGAAAAATGGACTTGGTGAGATTCCTCATGGCTCTTGTGAACTAGGTATTTCAGTGTACAAGAGAAATGAAGGTTTTCTACTGACAATTCAGCCTCCAACAAACAAGCTAGCATGGCAGGAGAGGCGAGGCCTTCAGGAGAAGATTCCTCATGGCTCCTGTGAACTACATATTTCACTGTACAAGAGAAATGAAGATTTTCTACTGATAATTCAGCCTCCAGCAAACAAGCTATTGTGGCAGGAGAGGCAAGGCCTTCAGAAGATTCTTCATGGCTCCTGCGAACGAGGTATTTCAGTGTACAAGAGAAATGAAGATTTTCTACTGATAATTCAGCCTCCAGCAAACAAGCTAGTGTGGTATGGAGCCCCTCTGGCCTTCTATCTCTGTTTCTGCGTCTCTGTCTCTGTCTCTCCCTGCTTCTGTCCTCTCATTTTTTTTTTTTTGTAATTCTTTCTTTTTCAATTTTTCTAAAGGAAAAATTTTTCTCTTGCTCTCAGCTCCACCCTTTGTCTTGTTAATAATCCCCTCTGGTCCTCCCACCCAGGCAGGAGAGGTGAGGCCTTCAGAAGAAGATTCCTCATGGCTCCTGCAAACTAGGTTTTCTATTTGTGTTTTTTTTTTTTAAAAAAAAAAAACAATAATTACAATTTTTTTGTCTTTTTTTTTCTCTTTCTTGTTGTTTCTCTCTCTCTTTTTCATTTTATTTTTTTCTTGTCTCTCCACTCTTCAATATCCATTTAATGTGTTTCTAGATGGATCTAAGGGCACTTTAGCTAAACATCCAAATACTATTAGGGTTAAAATATTCCTCAATATCTATTGAATCTGCTGCATCAGCGATCACAATGGAATGGCAAAGAGATTCCAGATCACCTCTTTCTGCTTGTTCCTGAACATTCAGATTTGACTTCAAGAATTAGAAAGAAACACACCATCCATCAGATGACAAGAAATCACTGCAGGACCACAAGAAATATGGGAAAGCAAGAAAATACCTCTCCTCCAAGGGAAAAGAATAATTCCTCTTCATCCACAAGCAGTTCAATGCAAATCATGGAAATGTCTGATAAAGAATTTAGAGTATTCATAATGGCAACGCTAACTGAGATGGAAGAGAAGAGAGACAATGAACTGCTAAAGAGAAAAGAGAAAGAAGTTGATAAGTTCCAGGAGGTGAGGAAATTCTTCCAAGATTTAAAAGAGGAATTACACGCTTTACAAAAGAGTCAAACAGAACTGGTAGAAATGAAGTCTATAATATAGGAAGTCAAAATCTCCCTTGAAAGTATTAAAAGCAGACTAGATCATTCAGAAAATAGAATCTCAGATGTAGAAGAGAAAATTCCTGGCCTAGAAAAATCCACCACGAAGACTGAGAAAATGGTAAAAAATTTGAGAATAATATGCGAGAAGTACTAGATACCATCAAACGTCCCAACATCCGGATAATTGGCATTCCAGAAGGTGAAGAGACGCATAAGGGCATTGATAATCTATTCCATGAAATCCTGCAAGAAAACTTTCCAAACCTAGAGAGGCA
>NW_006160078.1:704805-733285 GCF_000334495.1 Tupaia belangeri chinensis | reverse complement strand
TAAGAAATTGTGTGATCAATACAATGTGGGTGGGAAAGAAATGGAAGACAATTATAGACACCAGAGATAGTGTGAGAAGAGGATGGGAAAGGACAGAGGGTCAGAAAGAAGGGTAAAAAAAATTCTAGGAACTAGAAATGGAAATTTTTGATAATAATATGCATGATTAAATCACTATACAGTATATTCTGGATGGGAAATCACATTTTGTATGATTTTCTATGCTGTGATGATGCTTAGGAAAAGAATGTAAATTAAATTTAAAAAAAAGTTTCAGAAAAAAAAAAAATCTATTCAATGGCTGCAGTAACATATATAGCCCCAGCTAGGTGCTACTTTAAAGGATGCCTAAAGTTAGACTTGTGTTCATGGAAATGTATATGTCAGCTGTGTTTGCTATGAAAATATTTAGATTAATTAAGGTTTTTAGTAATTCAATAAAATGTGGGGGGAAAACAGTATAGAAAGTAAACATAGATACCAGAGATAGTGTGGGAGGAGAGTGGGAAATGGCAGAGGGTAAGAGATAGGGTATCAAGGATGGGGGAAAAAAAAGCAAAACAAACAGGAAACAAGAAATGGAAAATTATTTGTTGACAATAACACGTTTGTTGATGTGCTTGATTGAGACAATATGCAGTGTACTCTGGATGAAAAAATCTCATTTTGTATGCTGTAGTGATGTACAGTGAATGAATGTAAATACATAAATTTACATAATAAAAAAAGAAAAATGGACTTGGTTTTAATTCACGAGTTATTTGATCTTTTAAGCCATTACCCAGAACTTTCTCAGCCTTAAACCAATTGCTATTCATCTGTCCTCCAAGCCCCATATCTCACCTGCTCACTGTAATTCAGGGTTCATGACTGTGTTTGCTAACTGCCCAGGTCTCTCATCTCAGTGCTAGAACATGATATCCCACTTAACTCAAGCTCATGATCATAATCACCTGTGGATAATGGCTTATCTATTCTGACCCAGTTCTGACACCTCAACCTATAGAACTTTAAATTATCACATCACCATATGAAGAATCAGAAGATACAGGTTTTAGTCCTAGATCCATATTTTATAGGCTCTTGGCACTAGTCACTCAATATAAAAGAACTAAACTCCATCAATGTATTAGTCTTCTAGGACTGCATAAGAACATGTCACAGTTTGGATAGCATAAACAACATGAATTTGTCTCACAATTTTGGAGGACAGATGTCCAAGATCAAGTGTCCACAGAGTTGGTTCCTTTGAGGGTCATGAAAGAAGAATGGCTGTTTTCTCTCTGTGTCTCTCTGTGTTTCACCTTCCCTCTTTGTGTTTCTGTTTCTAAATGTTTCCCTTTTATAAAGACATTAGTCATGTTGGACTAGGGCCCCAACCTAGTCCAGTAAGACCTCACCCTCACTAATTATTAATACATCCACAATGATCCCATTGCTAAGTCACACTTCTGAGACAAGTGGGGATTAGGATTTACACATGAATTTTGGAAAGGATACCATTTAACCCATGCCAACTGGTATTCAATGTTTTATCAACTTACTGTAAGACAGAATGCATACAAAAGCATTTTGTAAACTGTAACATACTATATCAACACAAGAAATTATTAGGATTTAAGCATACTTCCTTGTTGGAGTTTATTTTTTGATCCTTATGGCACATGGCCATCCTATTGATTTTTTTATCCTTATGGCACATGGCCATCCTATAGATTATCCTACATGTAAGAACTGACTAAAAATAACCTTGTGACTCGTATGAAAGTAAACTTATTTTTCTGCAAGTTCTGTTTTCTTCTCATTATTGATTTGCATAAAAATGACACTTAATGCTTAAGTATTTATATTATGTGGATTCAGTAGTAGCTTAATTTTCACAAAATAAAAAGGTACACTATCTTTTATTGCAGTCTTCATTTTCTAAGCCATTTTATATTTCCATCTCCCCAAGACAGAATTTATGTAAATAGATTAGTAGCACAGAAACAAAATATAGTACTTGCTAGGGGAAATCTGAATGGAAAAGGTGCTTGTATTCTAAAATGATCTGAATCTTTCCTCTCATTAAAATTTCTCCAAAGCCTAAGTTGATAAATACTTAGAAATCAAACTAACTTAAATGACAATATCCAAATTTTGGTACTGGGTCTATTGTCTTTCCAGGAATAGCTGATAACAATCATCATCAATTGTTTTCATAGAGAGCAGCCATAGTCATTAACACTTTTGAAAATTATTTTGTAATTACATGATATATTTGTTTTGTGTGGTTTCTACAACAAATAATCACTAGCTTAATAATGTAAAACAATCGAAATTTATTCTAACACCTTTCTGGAGATTACAAGTCCAAATTCTGACACTCTCCAGAAGCTGTAGGAAAGAATCTGTTCTGTTCATTGCCTCTTCCAGCTTTTGTGACTACTCCAGTATTCCTGGAGTTTGGGCAGAAATGATCTAATTCTTGCCTCTGTCTTCATATGTATGTATCTCCATATATATGTGCCCTTTATTCTGTCTGAATCTCCCTGTACCTATCTCTCTTAAAAGAACAAACACGATGGCATCTAGGGCCACGTAGAGCAATCCAGGGTAATTTCCTCATTGGTGTTTGCTTAATGGTTTGGCCCCCAGAGGTTCATGTTTTGGAATTTGGTCTTGGTTGGCAGTGATTTGGTGTCACCAAAAGTTCACATGTTGCTCTGGGAATGTTGTCTTGTGTGCCCAAGACCCTGCGTGGAGAATGGAAGAGAAGGGATTGAGGTATGGCCATTCCCACTGGGGATAATTTCTCACTTTCCTTCTCACTGACTTTGTTTCTCTCTCTCTGTCTCTCTCTCTTCTCCCCTGGGAAGTGCACATACCCAAAGACAAAAACCTCTAAAAAAAAAAAAATTTGTGGGTTGAGACTTTGTCCTATAAGGGACTTAACTGAAAACTTCATCTCTTCATGGTGCCCCAGAGTGAGGCCTTTGGGAGTGATAAAGTTATTAGGGTAGGAGCCCATGATTGAGTTCTGGTGTGTATATAATGAGAGGAGATGAGGCAGACAGAGACCATGTGAATACAGACGAGAACAAAGAAAAACTTACGGACAGCTGCTCTGTTCCTGCTCTTTGCCATGTTGTAGTCTCACCAGAACTTAGTTGCTGGACCCTGGACCTTCAAACCATGAGCCAAATAAACCTCTATTTCTTTATAGATTCTCCCAGTCACAGGTATTTCTGTAAGCAATGCAATAACAGACTAACATCTCAAAACCCTTAACTTAATCACATCTACAAAGACCCTTTTTCTGAATAAGGTCACATCCACAAGTCCCAGGAACGTGACATACATACCTTCTAGGGAGTCATTTGTCAACTTACCACATGTAGGTAGAGAAATGAAACCTTCAATAGATTTTTCTAGATCATTAGTTTTCAAGCTGTTTTCCAAAAAGCCTTAGAGCTCTGAGGTAGTAAGCAGGAATTTCAGAGCAAAGTGAGATGAGGTTGAACTCAGTACCCTCTGTTTCCCCCACCATCATCAAGAATAACTCTGCTTTCCTCTGTTTAGAAATATGGGGTTCTGAAAGGTCCTGACAGAAATGTCATTTTAAGGAAGAATTCAATGGCTTTAAACAAAAGCTGAAAACTACCTTTCAAGGTTGATGATTCTGAAAATGCCTTTCTGTTTACATAAAAGTCACAAGAAAAATAAGTTTATCAAGAAACAACATGTAGTCCCAGCAAGGAATATCTGGGCTTTAGGTCTGAAAGGAACCTTACCACCAGGATTAGGTGTCATACAGATCCAGATAAGTCAGAATCCTCCTGGGCACATTCCTGATCTATTATTTGAAATTTCTTTCAGGAGAACAAAGGATCCCTGGTTCCCAATAAGAGCAACAGAAGGTTGGACAGGCTACTTCTGTGGTATGAATATTTCAGGGCACTATTTTTAAAGGATTATTTGCATTTGCATAAAAACATTGTGGTTACCTGAAATTAATGCTTAATGATTCAACTTACATGAAGTACTTCGAAGAGTTGAATTCATGAAGACCACATAGAATGACAGTTCTTGAGATGAGAATGGGGAGTTATCATGTAATGGGTACAGAGTTTTAGTTTTGAAAGAGGAAAAGAGTACTCTGGAGGCTAGCAAGTGGCAAAGTGGTTGAATCACCAGACTCCCACATGGCCGACCACAGTACAAGTCCTAGACCAGGTGGCTTGCTTTCTCACTTTATCTCTCTTTCTCTGTTTCTCTCTTTCTCTCAATTTTTTTAATTAAAAATGAAAAGAGTTCTATTGTTGGATAATGGTGATGGCAGCATGACAGTAAGACTATGCTTCATGCCCCAACTGTACATTTAAAAATGACTGGGAAGGGAACCAGCAGTTAGCATAATGGCTATGTTGCTGGACTCCCATGTAGTCGACCACGGTTCGTGTCCCGGACCTGGTGGCTTAAAACTCATGCCGGGCGCGTGTGCGTGCATACCCAAGATCCTGAGAGGAGAATGGAGGAGAAGGGATTGCGGCGTGACCATCCCCCCTGGGGGATGATTTCTCGCTTTCTGTCTCTATGTCTCTCTCTGTCTGTCTGGCGAGCACACACACCCTATAGAGGAAAAAAAAAACCCTCTCCCAAAAAAAAGAAAAAAAGACTGGGAAGGTAAATTTTATTATGTGGGTTTTACCATATTTTTTATAAATTTCTTACAAAGCAAGGAACCACAGACATTATTGATGTTCCACTTAGTTCTCATTGGATTCCTGTTGAACGTTTTGTACTCACAAGTCCTAGACCAGGTGGCTTGCTTTCTCACTTTATCTCTCTTTCTCTGTTTCTCTCTTTCTCTCAATTTTTTTAATTAAAAATGAAAAGAGTTCTATTGTTGGATAATGGTGATGGCAGCATGACAGTAAGACTATGCTTCATGCCCCAACTGTACATTTAAAAATGACTGGGAAGGGAACCAGCAGTTAGCATAATGGCTATGTTGCTGGACTCCCATGTAGTCGACCACGGTTCGTGTCCCGGACCTGGTGGCTTAAAACTCATGCCGGGCGCGTGTGCGTGCATACCCAAGATCCTGAGAGGAGAATGGAGGAGAAGGGATTGCGGCGTGACCATCCCCCCTGGGGGATGATTTCTCGCTTTCTGTCTCTATGTCTCTCTCTGTCTGTCTGGCGAGCACACACACCCTATAGAGGAAAAAAAAAACCCTCTCCCAAAAAAAAGAAAAAAAGACTGGGAAGGTAAATTTTATTATGTGGGTTTTACCATATTTTTTATAAATTTCTTACAAAGCAAGGAACCACAGACATTATTGATGTTCCACTTAGTTCTCATTGGATTCCTGTTGAACGTTTTGTACTCCTTTCCTATATGATTTTCAGTCTAAAAACCAGCACCCACAGCTTGTTTTTTAAGGACTTCCCTCTGGAGACTTGAGCCGCTTTGCACTCAAAATGCCCAAGGGACCCTCAGCCAATGACTCACAGGTGCTTCCTGGTCAGGACAACTCAGATAACAGTTTATGCTCCAGAATTCCACATGGGATCAGACTGAACATAGCCTCTGAAAGATTGTGCATGCAGTCTACCCTTACTTGGCTTCCTCCCATCCCCTAGTTCTGCCATGCTTGCCAGTCTCCCTGGGAGTTTATCCTTAAAACTTCACTTGTGCACTCACATGTCCCCATGTACACATACTTAACAACATTATGGCTCCGATTCGGTTCAGTTGGTATGAACAAACCCATGGACCAGGACTAACAATACAATCCTTTCACTAAAAATTTAAAGATGGGCTTGCTTGGTGGTGCAGCGGTAACACATTGTTCAAGCAATGCTGGATCCATATGGAAGATCCTGGGTTTCGTTTCCCAACTGACTTGTATATGCCTAGCTGGGAAGACTGACTTGGGTATAATGGTGTGAGATCCTGTTAAGGATTCTTGTCTCTCTCCCTCCCACCTTCCCTCTCATGAAAAAGCAAAACTTTATTAAATATTTTTTTTATTTATATACATAGAGATGCATAAGAACACATAAAGAATTATAATTTCCCTTCTAGAACTCATTGAGATGTTTTACATGTACATAAATAGCAACATAAGAATATGAAGAGGGCCACATGAGCAATACAAAATGTTGAGGCATTTTAATGCAGGAAAAAAAATAATTCAGGCTGGAATAGCCATGAATGGCTACTCGGAGTTGGGGAGAATGGGTCTGTCAAAATTGAAAGGATTTGGATAAGCAAAGATCAGGCGATGGCAGCTCAGGAAAAGGAGAAAATGATTCTGAAGTGAAAGTAAAAAATATATATGTTCCAGGAAGGAGTGGAAGGAAAACCATGTTGGCTACTGTTTCCCTAGGCTACCTGACCCACTGACACTGCAGAAGAGGGACCCAGGAGGATGCTGGTCACTGCTGGATTCAGACTTAAAGAGTCTGATCTTCAAGAGAAAGAAGACAGAAGATAGTAGACAGAACTGGTAGGCCACAAGGACCAGCACGTAGTTATGTGAAGCAAAGCAGACAAGTAAAAAAAATGTTCTGGGTATGAAAGAATAATTTTTTAAAAAGAGAAAAATCATGACTTTTTTACAAATATAAAATTAAAATGTTCCAAAGATTTTAATTAGCTTGTCAAATAATGATGGAACAAGTAAGATGTAAAAAATGAGCACAAAGGGGAATCAAAAGAACAGGCATATATATAGGCAAGTAGGCATGCTGAAATAAATTATAAACAGATGCATCTTTGTAACTTCACTGGAATAAAACTCATTTGCACTTCCAAGAAAAAGAATCATTTGCATTGCTATTAGTTTTCTACAATTTACAGATTTGTAAAATAGCTTGGTCCAACAGAATAAAAGACCAGATATATGTTAATAAAATCAGAAAACTAGAAAATAATATCTCACAGTCAACTGAAAGGACACCTAGTTTGGCTATTTCAAAGTCTTTCAACTTTTCCCAACAGTGGTAAAAATAGCTTCAAGAAATGATGGGCTAAACAAAATAACCAGTTATCTGTTCTCAGAGCCTTCAATAGGTAACATTTAAAATTAATAAGAAGGGAATACGTTATGGACCATTTCCCAAGTTTCTTTGGTTGCAGGACCTTTTTCATGGAATTTGCTTTAAAATATTAGTTTTCTGTGTGCTATGCTTGGAAAGCTTTATGCTATAATCTCCTAGAGATAACAGGCCAAAAAAAGTAGGAAGACATTGCTCCTCATCTGAAGATTTTAGTGGCTGTACATTTTTCCTCCTATGTCCTGAAGGAGCAAGTGGGTCCTACAGGTTTTCTGCAATGTGTCCTTATCTTTATTCTCATTTCCACTCTCCTGCAGCCACTACATAGTATATAACACACTTTCCAAGTAGCACATGAAGGGTTGAACAGACAGAGCAGAAATTATTCTTGTCCCTTCCCACACCCATCTCAAACTTTCATATCTGTATCTGCTGTTTGTGTCTAGCACAACTTGGGCTTGGTTATAGATCGAGACATTTCTCAAGAGAAAGGAGCTTTGGCTAGGACACACCTGCCACATTTATGTCTGTCAAGTTAGCTGTCTATTTAGAGCATTTAAGAGCACTCACTGAAGAACGAACAACTGTTCTAATCATCAGTAAGCTGCTTGGAGACAAAGATATTTTCTTTCACCCTGGCAGAGACAACAAAGCAAAGGCACTAAGCCACTGAAGTGTCTTCTTTCTGGGGCAAATAGGACTTCTGGTCATTCTGTGCCCTAGTGGACAAAGCTTGGTATTTGAAACCAGAAGACATGAATTTAAGTCCTAATCTTTATAGTCACTGATGTGTAGCTTCAGGGAAGAATTTCCCCTTCCTGAACTTTCATCTGTAAAACAAGTCTAAAATAACACTGAGTTCGAAGGGTTAATATGAGCATCAAACTATTCATTGAGATATTTATGAAATACCAACTGTGTATTTAGCACATACTTGCTTTATAAACATTAATACTCCTAATTTTTTTTTAATTAAATACAGTATGGCAGTGTTACTTGTAGTATGGATATATGGTATGTCACCTCTGATGGTACACAAGATTTTATGTGGTACATATGTTTATTTTTATGTGTATTTTAAAAAATATTTTCCTTTGGGACCAGAAGTTAGCGTAATGGGTATGTCTCTGGACTCCCATGTAGTCGACCATGGTTAGAGTCCCAAACCTGGTGGCTTAAACTCACACTGGGCGTGTGTGCATGTATGCCCAAATCCCAAGAGGAGAATGGAAGAGAAGGGATTATGGTATGGCCATCCACCCTGGGGGGGTGATTTCTCACTTTCTCTCTCTCTCTGTCTTTCTGGCAAGTGCACGTGCCCTATAGCAAAAAAACTCTAAATTTTTTTTTCCTTTTTCTTTTCTTTATAAAGAATTATTTTTACTTTATTTATTTATTTATTTATTTATTTATTTATTTATTTATTTATAATATTTCCCAGAAAGGGACAGAGTAAGAGAGAGAAAGAGAGAGAGTGAGAGAAAGCAAGCCACCGGGTCTGAGACTCAAACCACGGCTGGCCATGTGGGAGTTCAGCACCCTTAACCACCATACCACCTGCTGACTCCAAAATTTTCATTTTTTAACCCATGGTTTCACAGATAGTTTTGCTTAAAACAAACAAAAAAACTATTTAAGTTTAAAAAGGTCAAGTAATGGAAAAATGTTAAATGGATAAATTAGCAGTTAGTGTACAGATATAAAACAATTGATAAGGTGGTATATGAATAACTAAATTTTGGAAAACATTCATATATAGGCTACATAGTCCAAACAAGGTGAAAGCTTAATAGAAGTTTTATTAATGAACTTTCTAAGATAATTAAATAAAGATAATTATTTTGCTACTGGAGATATTCAAGCAGAGATTAGCAGCCGTGTGTACAGAAATGACATATTGGGTGTCAATGATTACTTATTTATTTTTTACAGGTTCTCGCTATGTTGTGATTCTCCCGCCTCAGCTACACCCCTTCTTCCCAGGAACTGAGACCACAGGCATGCAGCTTTGTATGCAGCTTTGACAAGGGGCCTAAAATCAAACCTGGGCTTCCCATGCGACCTCAACCTTCTGAGTAGTAGCAACCAGCACATGCTATTGTAGGTAAGCCACAATGGTCTATTTATGTATGAAATGGACTGGATTAAGGGTTGCTCATATAATAGGCAAAACATTATTTCTGGATGTGTCTATGGGGATATTTCCAGAAGAGATTAACATTTGAGTTTATACTTCATATGGATGATTAAACCATGTGCCCATTAAGGTCCCTTTGAAGCACTCGAGACAGTGCTTCTATCATTAGAAGGTCTCCTGTTACGGAAGTTCACAGATCACAAGCAAAGTACCAAATGAGAGGTTCCTGGGAAAAGGCAGTGTCCTTTAGTAGTTGAGGGCTTGGAGGTTCTCTCCTGGGTCCTGAGAGTCACCTGACAATGTCCATGCCAATTTCCATTGCATTTCACAGGTTTTGCACATTCTAGTCACTGAATGCTTTTTTTGAGAATATAGTCTAGATCCTATGCTGTAGTGATTTCCTTTGGGTGTGAGTGGTAGGAAGGCACAGGGTAATTAAAGCCCACACACGCAAGCGTGTCTGACTGACTGATGTGTACTCCCTCTGATTGAGGTCTGATTTGAATAAGAATGCCAAGCTAGCAGAGAGCCAAGAGAAAGCAAAGGCATAGGAAAGCCTTTCTAAATTCTAAAAAGAAAACCTCAGATGACCAGCTCTGGGTTGGCATCTTCAGCCAAGTTACTTTACCCTTCCAGCATTACCTACATACGTGCATACACACACACATACACACCCACACATACACTCTCAAACTGAAGACTTCAGTATTTAGTTCCTGGGATTCCACAGAAAGCTTCTTTTTAATTAATTAATTAATTAAATTTGATAGAGGTTGAGTGTGCTCACCAGAGAGAGACACAGAGAGAAAGTGAAAAAGGACCCCCCCAAACACATAGGGAATGGTCCTGCTGCAGTCACTTCTCCTCTCTCTCCCTTCCTGTCTGGAGTCAGGGCACACACACACATACATGTGCCTAGCATGTTTTTCAAGCTGCCTGGTTAGAGACTCCAACCTCGACCATGTGTGATTCAGTCGCCATACAACTGACTGACCCTCCACAGACAAACTTCTGCAGGAAGAATCTGACCTCCCGGGAGACCAGCAGTTAGCGTAATGGCTATGTCGCTGGACTCCCACGTAGTCGACCGCGGTTCGCGTCCCGGACCCGGTGGCTTAAAATTCATGCCAGGCACGTGTGCGTGCATGCCCAAGATCCCGGGAGGAGAATGGAGGAGAAGGGATTGTGGCGTGGCTATCCCTCCTGGGAGGGATTTCTCGCTTTCTGTCTCTCTGTCTCTCTCTGTCTGTCTGGTAAGCACATGCGCCCTATAGCAAAAACCTCTCTTAAAAAAAAAAAAAAAAAAACTGACCTCCTTGTCCAACTACCCGATCGCTTCATACAAAAGACATTCTAGAGACTACCAGTGGCATAGGCAGAAGCCCAAGTGGCATAATTTCTAGAGAGCTTTAAAAGCCTCAGAAATACTCCTTTTGACTGAAATCCCTTTAACAGCTAACAAAGTCTTTATAAAGAAACTGCCCCCATGGAAAGGAAATGCCATGACTGAAATTCAGTTTGAGGTGGAAATAATCTACTCAATTTCAGATGACAGAATTTTAGATTAGGAGTATTACTACTCTGGTGCCACTAATAATAACACATGCCAGGCTTCACATTCCCACAACTATCTATGAAGTAGGGCCTTTCAATATTTCTATTTTATAAACAACAAACTACAAGCTTAGGCAATGTAAAAGCTTACCTGAACTCATACTTTTGGAGATTCTAACGCTAATCATCTGACTCCAAATTTATATATACATATACATGTATATGGGTGCTTTACATTTAGGACAGAAAGAGTGACACTGACAGGAAGGAGCAAATATGTTATACCTCCTTCACAGATTTACCATAGTGGCAATGCAGTATCCTAGGGTAAACTTATCGAGGGTTTACTGTGTGCCAGGCACCTTTCTATGAGGAAGCAATGTGTGTTCTGATACCAATGAAAGCATGGAACAAAGTCCCAGCTATGCCCCCCGCCCCTTAGTAGAAAAGCCCAAGATAAAGTCTATCTCACTTGACTGCTGAAGAAACAGAGGTTGGGAGAGGTCAGACCACTTGTGTCCATAAGCACACAGCCAGGGACTGGTGGGATGGAAGTTCAGAGCTAGGTTTTTCTATTCAAAGCAACTGGCAAAAACAAAATGGAATCAAGCTTTAGGTTTTTACTGTTGTTTGTTTAGAGAGATATTTTTGCTATAGGGTGCATGTGTATGCCAGAGAGAGAGAGACAGACAGATAGACAGACAGGCAATGAGAAATCACCCTCCCATGGGGGATGGCCACACTGTAATATCTCCTCCTCCATTCTCCTCTTGGGATTTTGGGCATGCAGGCACACATGCCTGGCATGAGTTTTAAGCCTCCAGGTCTGGGACTTGAACCACAGTCAACTACTGGGAGTCCAGTGACATAACCATTATGCATTTACTGGTCCCAACTGTTGTTTATTTTTAATCTGAGAAGAAGTAGGGAGAAAGTGAAGCAGGTTGCTGGCCTTCGCCAGGAGACCTGTTCTCAGTAATGAGCAGCCTCTGGCTTCTCATGGGAAAGGGTATCCTGGGGGACCTAGAAGAAACACAAGAGTCACTTGGAGAATGGGAGCAATTAGTGGCAGTCATGAACTGCTGTCATCAGTCACTTGGTAAGGGAAGGTGAAGGAGCCCTGTTCCCAGCCCAATATGATAACCGTGAACCAGAGAATCTGAGTACCTAGACCACTTGGGAGACTACTCTTAGCAGCTGCTGTTACCAAGATGCCAAGACTCACTGGCTTTACAGGGAGCAAATCATGTGTTCCCAGGACCTGGCTGGCTTTTGAAGAAAGTGGTTTTGCTGTAAGCAACCAGCTGCTTTACAGGGCTGAGCACATCTCAGGGCCTAGGGCAGCTCGGGGCTCCAGTGACTCACTACTCCATGCCAGGGTTCCACGTGATGGACTGTAACCATTAATTAGACACCTGAGCAATGTTTATGACCCATGACTTCAATTCCTGTTAAGACTGTTTAATAAATCATGCCCTTCTGAAACCATCTGCCAATGGAGAAGAAAGAACTAAGAGAGAGGCAGGTGACTAAATGGCAGTGCTTTGGTTCTGAACTCTTACAGCCCTGGGTTTAAATAGCTATCAGTTCGTGTTGCCCCTGGGCCACTCCTTGACCTCTCTAAGCTTTGATTTCCTTATATGTAAAGTGAGAATAATAATATTTCCTATTCTTATTAGAACTAATTTGAGACTACATAATAAATGTTAGCTATTATCACACTATATGGTAATTACCTATTCTCTTGTCTGAATCCTGCACTAACAAATGAATTATATAAAAATAGAAGTAAAGACTTCCATGCTCACCTCTTAGATTAGGTTGGCTTGCTCCAGTAGTAGTCCCTTAGACAAGGATGTGAATGTAAGTAGTTCATTTGGAGGTGATTTCAGGAAGCATGAAAAGGAAAGTAGAAAAATAAGGCAGGAAATGGGCAGAGAGCCACTAAAGAATGTATTTCCTAGCTGGCTCCTGCTGTGGGCAGCTGAGTCTCTGTCTACTGGGGTCCCCTGCTTCAGGGCTGTCCAGCTTATCTTTGGATGAAGGTGAGGGCTAAGTGAGCAAGGAAGGAAGCTGGGCTGTTTGTTCACTGATTCCCATGCACTGTTGGGCAAGAGCTGCTCCCAGGGGCATTGATTCCTTGGCACTTCCACTGTCCTGGGTGCCTGGTAGGAGGCTGTGAGGCAGAGAGTGGTGGGGTTTGCACAGAACATCATCAGCCCGTATTGCCACAGTGAATGCCCACAGGAAAAATGGGCAAGACACCAGCAGTGCCACTCCTCTATGTCCCTGGCTCTTAGCACAATGCCTGGCACATGACTGGTGCCCAACAAATATTGAATGAATAAATTAATGGCTTCAAGAAATATACAGAGATACTGCTAACTATAATACAAGACAGGAACTGAGTGGAACCAATAAAGAAGCAATTAAGTTACAAAAGGAGATTAAAAGGAGGCAAAGTTCACTTTTATTCAGGATATATCATGAAGATTTTAAAGAGACAATATTTTGAATTGACTCATCAAGGACAGGTAGCCTCTAGGGCTCTGGAAAGCACAGGCTATAGTCACAGTATGCCGGTCACTTACTAAACTTAGCACATTGTAGGGGCTTAGTACATTTTTGTTTGTGATGAATCTGATCAAGCAGCAAATGGAGGAAAGGCATTGCAGCAGAGAGAAGTGCATGAATAGTAGCTAGCATGGTGACCAGAAAGTATGACACCTACTAGAAACGGCAGGAAGTTCAGTTTAGCCAGAGTGCAGGTGCTATTGATGTCTAGTGCATCACAATATTGGCATGGCAGACATCAGTTGGAGTAAATTAACTTTATTAAATGGTGTTGTAGTGATGGCCTCCTATAAGAATCATGGCTCTCTATGTCCCTGTTTGGATTCTGGGCTTGACTAACAATAAATTAGTAAATGTGATATAAGCAAAGGCTTAAGAAGCACTTGTATATTGGGGTCTACTCTTTCTTTTTTTTTATTTTTTGAGTTTTTTGCCTTAGGGTGTGTGCATTCATGGTGGAGAAGGGATAGAGAGAGAGAGTGAGAGAGAGAGAGTCAGAGATAGTGAGACAGAAAGTGAAAAATCACCCCCCGGGGGTATGGCCATACTGCAATCTCTTCTCCTCCATTATGCTTCTGGGATCTTGGACACACACATATGCCTGATGTGTTTCAAGCCACTAGGTCCAGGACTCAAACAGAGGTCAGCCATATGGGTGTCCAGCAACGTAACCACTACTCCCTCTGCTGGTCCTCGGACCTACTCTCTTTTGTTGGTTTTGGAAACACTGAATGAAGTCTCTGTGTAGAGACCGGGCCAGCTACTGGAGAATAAGAGACCAGATGCAAAAAGGACCTCTTCCCCAAAGGCTAACCACCTCTAGAGGTATGAATGACACCATTTTAGATGACAGCTTATGTGGAGTCAACTCAGACCTAAAGGATCTAGCCAACCCACAGAATTGTGAGAAATAACACATGCTTAGTCCACTAAGTGGCTTTGGAGTGACTTGTTATACCATGGAAGATAACTGATCAAATTGGGACGTCATGAAGAGTTTTGCAGAAGAGAAGGAGCCATAACTGAGGCTTTAAGATTAATCCGGAAATAGTATAAAGGACTTAGAGAACAATTACTCTAGTTGTACCCCTGAAACAGGTAAACCAGTCCTGCATTCTCCCATTCTCTGAGTCTCTCCAGCATGAAGACTGAGATGAATTACACACAGAATTGTTGGCTAATTATATTATGGATTCACCATCTAGAGTTACTTGTTTAGAGAGCATGTGAGACTTGCTCTTTTTGGATCTATATTTCTCAGGCAAGGGGTAAATGCTAGAAGTAGGATTCCAGGTTAAAAAGGTAATCGAGCTATCACCAAATGCCTAAACAAGAGGGATAGAAACAAAATAAACTAAAATTCAGGGCAGTTGAACTACAAGGAAAAAATAGCTCAAAGCTGGAGTTCAGGTGAGGATAAAGGCATGACTCTGACAACTTTAAGAGAAAGAGCCCACGTCTGAGTTATTGCGGCTGATTGTTTACAATCATTTGATCCTCACTCTTTCACCCTTGGATACAGCCAGACTACTTCACCTTTGGATACAGCCAGAGTCACTTGGCAGAACTAGAATGTAATGAAAATTTGTGGAGTTAGGTTGATTCCAACACTATGGAAAAAGGCTAGGTGAGAAAGGTGGTATGAATCATTGCCTAATTCCAGCCATGATATTCTCTCCTCAAATGTTTTAAGAATTGAACACATTATACCATGCAAACAAATTCAAGGTAGAGACAGTGTTCCCATAACAGAGACCTTTGCTTTTGAGGAGTCCATGTTTACAAATCCATCATGGTAACCCTTAGAGCAACATCATACTGCAGCTCTGGGCTGTGTGCATGTCTGGTATTTCACAAATAACCCAACCAAGGTCATGGGATGACTTACTAGAAAGCCAAAGAAAGTCAGCAACAGAACCTAAGTGATAGAAACCACATCTCCAAATGTTCTGCTTATGGCTTTAACCACAAGGTCAGCTGGGTACTTGCTTAACTCTTCATAATTTCCGCAAAGACAATGGTGGGGATAATAATTTATAAAACTAGAAAAAAAATGCTCACTTTGTTTTCCACTAAATTCTAATGTTTTCTTCAGTATATAAATCACATGAGACGTTAGCTGAGATACGGGACAGAGAGAGGGCAAAGAATTTGGGTCTGATTCTGTTAAATTTGCTTTACCTTTAAAAAGTCATAATCCACTCTAAGTATGATAAAGAACCCAGAAATTATTCTTTACCCCCTCACCACCCTTTTAACACACATTTTTCTAACTTCAAAGAGAGCTGATCCTTTGATTATTGGTAAGCAGCATTTCTGACGCACATGTTGAGAGCATGAGTCTTTGTGTCTCTGTGGAACCAATTATCTGCAGGTCTGGAAAATTAAGAAGTTGAATTATGTTTCTGTGGATGCATATTCAGATGACACTGGCATGGAGTTGAGAGTTATAACAATCCTCTCCAGATAAACCCTCATCAAAGCATAGAACTTCAACAATCTGCTCTCTTCACTTGCTCAGGATGTAGGGCCTCAGGTTTGGGTGGGTACGGTGTGCAGGGCCTAAATTTAGTGATCATTTTGCAAATGTTCTCTCATAAAGTTTCACAGATGCCTTACACAGGCTGTTGAGAGTACATTTCCTTTCAGTGGGGACTATCTGTTGTCTGAATTTGCAAAGCTGCTCATGTATAGATAACTGATTACATATTCAATTCTCTGTGAGATTGACAAATTTGTGAATCTGTAACAAGCAAATAAGTAGATAATAGAACAGCTCAAAAGAAAGGAAATGAGAGCCTTAAATTTTATTATTAATATGAAAACATTAAATATTATTGCTAAAAATGTCATATATAAGAAGAGCAGATTACATTTACTGAGCTCTTAATAGGTGTCTGTACCCATATATCAGCTCTTCCACTTGCCTTTGTGTGACCTTGGAAAGTTATTGAATTAAGCCTCCTAGGGCTGCCATACCAGAAACCAGGTGGCTTAAACAACAGAAATGTATTGTCCCACAGTTCTGGAGGTTGCAACCTGAAATCAAGGTGTCACAAGGCCATGCTCTCTCTGGGTCTCTAAAAGAGAATCTGTCCTTGCATCTTCTGTCTTCTACTATTTTCTGGCAATCCTTGTTTTTCCTTACTTCGTAGATATGCCACTCTGGTTACATGGCCATCTTTTCCCTGTGTGTATTGGCCTGTGTCCAAATTTCCCCTCTTTTAAATGCCAGAGGGCATGTGAGCTCGCTGGTGGGATGGAAGGAGGAGGCAAAAGAGGAGAGAGAGAAGCACCTCCAATGAGGGTGTGTTTGTGCTGCCGTCCTACCTCCATTCTTCCTTCTGTCAGAATTTTGGCACACTTAACACACGTGCCTGGCAAGTTTTTCAAGCTAATGGGCCCAAGATGTGAACTGTAGTCAGGCATTATGGTATCCAATTCCACTAACTACTGTGCTATGGGGCCAGCCCTGAATTTCCCCTTTTTATAGTTTGAACACTAATTGTATTAAATTAGGCTCTACTCAAATGACCTTAAATCAACTCGATTATTTCCAAATAAGGTCACATTTTGAGATACTGGGAGTGGGAATTTTAACATACCTTTTGTAGGAGACAGGTTTCAACCCATAATAGTTGCTTAACCTCTCTCAACTTTATTTTCCCTTTTTAGAGTGAGGATAGGAATACTGATCTCACAAGGCCACTGAAAGGATTAAATGAGATAATGGATGTAAAAGGCTTAGCGCAACACATAGCCAGAAGGCAGTAAATGTTAGCTGCTATTATCAGGAAAGTGGGGATATAGATCCTTAAAGCTCATTTTGTTTTGTTTTTGCTTAATAGAAGAGAAGCCCATGTGGATAATATTTTCCTCTCATTCTAAAGGGCATGGTGAGTTTTATTAATTGTGTAAGCTGATTTTTATATCTTGTACTTTACCAAGGAGCTATGTGTTTGAATAAAGTTTACTTTCTATTTAAATATTGCCATTTATTCACACTATGATAAAAATCACTTTGAATAAATATCTTATTCCTAGCAAGTAATAAACCCTAAAGGTTAAAAACCAGAACAATTTAAATGAAGTTAGGAAATGCTCTTTCTAGATTATTCCTAAAATAAAAGAAATAAAGGCTCTAAAATACAATATTAAGGAGGTTTGCTTACTGGGTAAGGGAGCCAGTCAGTCCCATGTGGCTGACCACGATTGGAGTCCTGATTCTGGCGGCTTGAAAAATACACTGGGCATGTGTGCGAGTGCCCAAAATACTGGAAGGATGGAGAAACAGAGAAGAGATTGCAGTGTGACCACACCATATTGGGAAGTGCTTTCTCCTCCTATCTCTTTCTCTTTCTAGAGAGCACACACACCCTCTGGCAATTAAAAAAAATAATAAAAATAATAATAAATATTCCCCCCTCTACTACCACTAATAAATAGTTGCATAAAGAATTGGAGTACACACATAGCAAAGGATTCAATGTAAAAGAATGAAGTAAATGCATTAATTCTGGGTTTTGAAGTGAAGCTAATTAAGGACATGAACCACGTAGGATCAGGAGATAGGAAAAGGAGTCCGTATGCTGCTATTAACTGCTTCTGTGCTTGTGAGCACAGTTGGATCTCTTTTCTCATCTGTTAAATAAGGGGGTTGGACTATAAGCTCCACATTAAATCCCAGTCCTTGGATGGTTTCAACATATAAATTAAATCAAGACATAGTATTTAAGACCGTCATTGCTTAGCATGTCAATATTTTCTCTTCATGAATAAAAAAAAATAGGAGAGGGGAAATAAACACCTGTTACCATGCTAGCATATTATATTTGCCAAAGGGAGGAGAGAAATAGATTAAAAGACAGGCTGGGATGAGCAATTAATAGCAAAATGTCAGTTAGTCAATGTCAAATTTTACTATATTTAAAAGAATGTCAGTTTTGCAAGATGAAAAAGTTCTAGAGTTCTATTGCACAATGATGGGCATTCAGTTAACACTACTGCACTGTACTTTGTACACTTAAAAGTGGCTAAGGGTAGATTTGGTGTGTTTTTTAACACAACTAAAAATAACATATGGGCATCCATTTTTTTTCTTTAACTTCCTCATTTCTCAAAAACAATACCAGTGGTCATCAAACTTTTATTTTAGGACAGTAAATCTATTCTTCTAAGAAAGTTTTATGGGAAAACACTGTTAATAAAAATGGAGTTGTGGGGGCCAAATGGTAGAGCAGCAGTAAAATGCAATGTTCTGCAAAGCTGATCCACATAGGAAGGTTCTGAGTTCGCAACCAGTGAGCTCCCTGAGTATTCTGGGACTACATGGGCCCATGATGTAGGGCTGGCTGAAGCTAGGGGTGGATCACACTGTCAAGACCCTACCGGGGATACTGTGGTGGATCACACTGTCAAGACCCTACCGGGGATACTGTCTCTCTGCCATTTTCTCTCTCTCTCTCTCTTTTGTTCACGGAAGAAAGTAATAAACGTTTTAAATAATAAAATTGAAGTCTCTGGTGGCAGTGGCTGTTAAGACATTGCTGTATAGGCTGAGACCACATCGAAAGGCCAGATTTGATTCCTGGTCCAACCTAAAGGCCTGTCTCCTTGGTGCACATCTCTAATCCTCATGACCTGGGAAAGGCTGAGACAGGAAGATTACAAGACCCAAGTTGACCTGGGCAATATAGTGAGACCCTGTCTAAAAAAGATCCAGGCATGGTGGTGGTGTGCAACTGCAGCCCAATTGGGAGGCTGAGGCAGGAGGACTTTATCACAGAGATCTCTTCTTTAAAAGAACAAAATGAACAAACAAAAAACACAGAGTTGAAAGTTGATAGGGATACAAAGTCTCCTGGTCTGAGCTGCTTCTTGTTCTTTCAGCCTGCCTCTGAGTCCTCAAGAATCCCAAGTGTTCCAGTAGGCTGGTTTGAAAATCAATGTTATGTACTCTATAAAGAAATGTAAATGCCCTTTCGCAGTGCATTCAACTGGGAATTAATCAGTAATGGTAGAGCTTTAGTAGCATAAGCCCTACAATCCATCTAACCATTTATTGTAAATAATGTATAAGTGGACCTTAGAGGAGGTATTTCAATCTGCCTTTATGAAGAGACTTTATGGATATGATAGAGGTAAAATGATGCTTTCACCAACCCCAGAGTTTAGCACATGCACAATAAAGATATGAATAAATGATTAAATTCATGAAAGGTTCTAAGCTCTAGATAAACCATAGCAAGAGAAGTATTTATTCGTTCATTTACTCATTCAGTAATTCAAAAACATATCTTATCAACTATGTTCCAGGAGATTGTGACGCCCTGGTGATAAAAACATGAATCAGACATATTCTCTAACTTCAAGGTGCTCACAGTCTGGTTTGTGAGATATGTTTCAGATTATCATTGTGGAAAAAAAAATGTGAGGGGACCAGCAGTTGGCATAATGGCTATGTCGCTGGGCTCCCATGTAGTCGACAGCTGTTCAAGTCCCGAACCCAGTGGCTTAAACTCACGCCAGGCGCGTGTGCGTGCGTGCCCAAGATCCCGAGAGGAGAATGGAGGAGAAGGGATTGCCATGTGGCCATCCCTTGCTTTCTGTCTCTCTGTCTCTCTCTCTTTCTGGCAAGCACACACGCCCTATAGCAAAAATCTCTCGAAAAAAATGTGAGAAATGCAAGAATTGTTCATAGATGATATTAAACCACCTAAGGGAAGCCAAGAAGACTTCTTGAAAATGGCAGTAGAGCTCCTAGGCCGACAATAAAGAAAGAGCATATGAGATATAGCCAAAAGAATGAGGAAACGTGAGAAATAGTTTGGTGTGTTGGAAATCACAGAACATAGGGAGGGGTGGAAGAGATGACATAAAAGAATAGGATTGTGTAGAGTTTTGTGTATGAAGAAGGCCTGCTTGCATTTTCTTTCCTTGGCTTTGCCTGTCCCCTTTTTTCCTATTCTAGGAACCTCCAGTTGACATTTTTATGGAGCCTTGAATTCTTTTCTGTTTTAGTTTTGTTTTGTTTTGTTTTGTTATTTTTATTTTTTTATTTTAATTTTAAATTTATTTCTTTTACATTCATTCACTACAGATCATTGCAGCATGTGAAATAAGTTTTCCCTCAGAATACACTGTACATTGGTGGAAGCTTGAGTTCTATAATCAGTAGAAAACTCCCACTCCAGAGAATAAGCATGGAAAAAAGGGAAAGAAGAGAGCTTAGAGGAAATAGGGAGGGGCATTCCACTTTCTCAGTGGGAGCCACAATAAAAAAAGGGGAACATGACTTTTATCAATAGAAGTAAACAATAACATTGCTTGATGAGGAAAGAAAAACACACAAATCCTTTATCAGCTTCTGAGAGGAGAAACGCTGGACTAGAAGAGGCTGTGTGGAAAGGGTGCAGCAGGGACACCTGTTTCATCAATTCCTCAGGAACAAGTGACTTACTGATAAAGCTGGGTGTGCAGGGTTGATTTACCCAGCATCAGGCAGGCCTGGGTCTGAAATTTCAGTTGGGAAGCTTCAGGTACTCGGAACACAACACTTTCCCTTCTTGAGACATTCTACTTCCCAGCTCCATTTAATGAAGATGTTCACTTCTGATTTATTTTCTTATCAAATATTAGAAAGCTCCAGCTTCATTTTTCTTTATACCAGCATGAACACTTGAGTGTTCTCTTATTGGAAGACTCTTTAGATTTTGAGTCAAAATGCTGACTTTAATAGAGGGATTTGATTTCACCTTCTCTTCCCTATATGAACAACCATTAGACAAACATTGAACAAGCAAAGGTGAAAATGTTTACCTAGGGCAGACTTGAAATAAAACCTGATAGTCAAAGGCTCAGAATTCCCACTATTGTTTCTAAAGTTTGGGGGAGAAGGAAAATACATATGCTTGCATACACACGTTTGTGTGTATGTATGTATACACCTCCCAGCCCCCGTGTATCCTAAGTATTAAGTTGTAAACTTTTCACTTGCTAAAAGCATCAGCTTTGTCCCAGAGTATATGTACTGTTCTCATATAAGGCATACCTCAGAAACCCAAAACCCTACTGGGAGATAGACCACAGATTACTTGAAGAAAATGGATTTCAGAAACAATGAAAATCAGAAGCAAATATCCTTTCAAAGTTTGCAAATCAATTGTTCTAGAATCTGAATTATATTGGCAACCACGGAGAAGTAAGCATTCTTCTTCATTACCCAAAGTACGAATACTTCCCTTGTGGGAGCCAATTCTCAATTTCCATTTATTAAAGGAGGAAGAAAAATATGTTGAAGTCTTACTTTCTCCAACTTCTCCTCTTTTCTATTGTCCTGAATAGTAATGCACTTTATTACTCAGAACATGATTTTGCATACACTGCCAGATGAATCTACACTTTCTGTGACTAGATTAGATTTCTGTGTAGCATTCTTAGGGGAAAAGGCATATGGGATTTTGGTACCTACACTTAAGTGTTTCCACATTTCAGTTGAACTGTGACAAATTTGCTTAGTACTTGGTAAAAATCAAGCGACCTGGTCAACGTTTAAATATAAAAGTTCTGGGAACCAGCAGTTGGCGTAATGGCTATGTCGCTGGACTCCCACGTAGTCGACCGCAGTTCACGTCCCGGACCCAGGGGCTTAAAACTCACGCCGGGCGTGTATGCATGCATGCCCAAGATCCCAAGAGGAGAATGGAGAAGAAGGGATTGCGGCGTGACCATCCCCTCTAGGGGGTGATTTCTCACTTTCTGTCTCTCTGTCTCTCTCTGTCTGTCTGGCGAGCGCACACGCCCTATAGCAAAAACCTCTCAAAAAAAAAAAAAAGAAAAAGGTAATAGAATTGTTAATTTTATTATTTTCTCAAACATTTTTGAAAGTTATTCTCAAAGTATTCTCAACAATCAGAACCTTTCAGATAACTGACACGAACCCTCTCTGACCCTCCTTCTTGTCTTCAGAAGCTATTTTCTCTCCTCCAGAATGAGTTTGCTAATTCTGTAAACATTGCTCATAATTTTAAGTATCTTTGTGGCCTTTCTCCTCCATACATGCTTCTTTTTCTTTATTCCTCCAGAATTGGGCACAGTTTTCCAGGAGGTATCAGATGAACGCAGAGGAAAGTGAAACAATGATCTCTCGAGTGGAGTGTATTCTTTCCAAATACAGTCTAAAGCTGTATCAGCTTTTCTACCACACCACTCAGAAGCCACATTAAACCTCCAGCAATTAAAACTCGTTCCTTCCCCAGCTGTTCTATTCTGCCTGCTCACTCCTTCATCATATTTTCCCTCTTAAATTTCATCTTGTTACATTTGACCCATTGAATTAATCTACCAAGAAAATTTGGAAACTATATCTACTATCCAAAATAGAAACAATCTCACCCTACTTATTTATAAATTGTATTTGTAAAGTTTATTTAGTAATGTCTTCTATGAGAGACAGAAACAGAAACTGAGAGATATACAGCACCTGAAATAGGGATTTGATGTCACAATCTACCTCCAGCCTCAGTAAGCACTGGATCATGGGCACACACGTGCCTGGAGTAGTCAGGGAGGTCTCCAGATGCAAACTCAGAACCTTCCCATATAGGTCAGCCTCACAGTGTCCCATTTTACTGATGCACCACTGTTTGGCTTCTGGTATTTGTGATTTTGGTAAACTCCACTTAATACATTCATTAATTCATTCATCAGTCATTCAACTAATATTTACTAAGTGTCAGTTATGGTGTCTGATTCTGAGCTAGGCTTAGGGATACATAGTCCCTGTTCTAAGTAAATATGTGGATTAGTAGAAATGACAAGTTATAATTAATCAGGTTATATATGAATTCAATTTGCAAAACCTCTAAGAGCATTTATCTATTGGTAGGTATTTTGATTGTTCACGTGAAGAACATTGTAGTCATTCATTTATTCATTCACTCATTCATTTAACAAACATTAATATTAATATCATATACCAGGTAATGTGTGAGATGCTTACCAACAGGTGTGTTGGTAAATATTCAAAACCAGCTAAGAAAAACAAAGAAACAAAACACACCTATTTGTAGTGTTTGCCAATTTCTGTGGTGTAAATAGTCACACACAACTGACTTCCAGATATCAATATGGCATCACTGAACTTCAGAGTAAGGAAGAAATGTACAGTCAGCACTTGTTCACTAGTTCACAATATCAAACATAACAGTCATGGTCTTTGCCCTTATAGTCTGGTGCAGGTGACAGAAAATAAACTATTTAGTAAACCAATAGATAAAGCTGAATTGAGAAGAGGATGGTCACATAGAAAAACAGAGCCCTATGATTTAGAAAACCTCAGAATACAAGGAGATGGTCACATGAGACCTGCCCTGAAGAGGGAAGTTCAAGCTAAGAGCTAAGTTATCAGAAAGAGCCTGTCAGGGGCGAAGGGAGAGGAAAAGCATTCTTTTTTCCTCCCTTTTCATTTATTATTATCATAATCTTGTTTATATTACACTGAATCACATATAATTTTACAGCGTATTACATTTTTTTTCCAGAAGGAATACCATGCATATCAGTCAATACAAAGACATTAAAATCCCCATCATCATTCTCAAATAGTTTTCCATTACTTATTTTCGAGATTATTATTATTATTATTATAATTTTTAAAAAATATTCAATCACTATCATGTTGCTTATAAAAAGACTTTACCCAACATGAACTGCTTCTCAGATGAGTCCAGTTGAGAATACTATACACGTCATCAACAGATTATTAAACCATTTCTGTGTCCTACTAATGTCAAGCCTCTCTATTTGTTCTCTTGCTATCCTTCTCCATACCCTTCTCTTCTCCCACCTCAGTTCACACTCTCTTCATCATTGCTAGCTATTTTCACTACTTTTATGCCCTCCAATATTTCTGACTCTACCATAAAGTGCAGATAGTCAGTATATATTATCTTTCTTTCATACCCCGGCTTGCTTCACTCAGCAATAGATCCTCCGTATTCAACCACTTTCTATCAACTTCCAGGGTCTTGTTTTTTTATGGCTAAGTGGTATTCCATAGAGTATATATGCCACACTTTTTCAATCCATTCATCAGTTTGTGGACATTTGGGTTGGTTCCATGTCTTAGTGATCATGAATAATGCTGCAATAAACATTGATGTGCAAGCACTTTTCTGACTGAGCATTCTCCTGTCCTTTGGTTAGATACCCAGAAGTGGGATTGCTGGATCAAATGGTAGTTCTATTTGTAGATCTTTAAGGAACTTCTATATTGTTCTCCACAGTGGCTGAACTAGTTCACATTCCCACCAACAGTGTAGCAGAGTTCCCTTTTCACCACATCCCCACCAACCCTTAGCACTTTTTATATTTTTAATCTTTGCCATTCTGACAGGGGTTAGGTGGTATATCATTGTGGTTTTTTTTTTTTTTTTTTTTGGAGAGGTTTTTTTCGCTATAGGGCACATGCGCTCGCCAGACAGACAAAGAGAGACATAGAGACAGAAAGCGAGAAATCACCCCCCAGGGGGGATGGTCACGCCTCAATCCCTTCTCCTCTATTCTCCTCTCGGGATCTTGGGCACGCACGCACACGCGCCCGGCATGAGTTTTAAGCCACCGGGTCCGGGACATGAACCACGGTAGACTACGTGGGAGTCCAGCGACATAGCCATTATGCTAACTGCTGGTTCCCCTCATTGTGGTTTTTATCTGCCTCTCCCTTATGATGAGGGATGTTGGGCATTTCCTCATATGTTTTTGGCTGTTCATATGTCTTTCACAGAGAGATTTTTGTTAAGCTCATTTTCCCATCTTTTAATTTGGTTAATCTTTTTTTTTTTTTTTCGCGTAAGGCACTTGAGTTCCCTGTATTCTTGTTATCAGTCTCTTGAGGAAAAGTATTCTAAACAAGAAGAACAATGCATGCAAAATCTTGAGTTTGGAAAGAAAATGAGTATGTAAAGGATTAAAAAAGACCACTCTGTCTAGACTGTAACTGAATAGGAGGAGAAAGCAAGAGTTGAAGTTGCAAAGGTAGACAGCGTTTACATGCATGGTCTCGCAATTCCTTGTAGAGTACTGTATTTTAAAATGGAAAAGGAAGCATTTGAAGGTCATTTTTGTTTTGTTTAAGGGAGAATTGAAATATCCTTAACAATTTCGCAAGCTTACTCTGTCATGTGGAGAATGACCTGCAGCATTTTCCACATTTATTTAATCATGGATCCCTGCTTTTTCCAAGGATCTATCTCTAGAGTGACCTCATAGTACAGTCCGGAAAATATTTTATTAGGAATTATAAAGAGGCATGGAACTAGTTAACCATGTTATTTCTCAATCTCTCACACAGCAAGAAACAAATACTTCATTGTGATTAATATAAGGTACTTCTTTTCTATTCCCTACCACACCATCCTCAGCTTTCCAAACAGACTCAGTAAAACCTCCACTCCTCATATAAGTGATAAAAGTAAAAATAGCTTTAAAAAAATATGAAGTGTGAGGCCTAGTGACACTGTGAGATCCAGGTCAGATGATACTGTCTGTCGATGGCTATGCCCAAAGCCTGACAGTTTCCCAGAAGAGAAGAAGCTGAGAAAGTTCTGTATCTGTACTGTCCAGTATGATAGTCACTAGCCACATATAATTATAGAGCATTTGAGAGGTGCTATTGTGACTGAGGCACTGAATTTTAAATTTTATGTTACTTTAATTCATTTAAATTTAAACAACCACATATAGCATTGGCTACCCAAAATTCTATCAGTTCTATTTTTTCTTAAATTCTTTTTTTTTTTTTTATGTTAGAGAACACATGTATGCATACAAGAGAAAGACGCACCCTCAACAGGATCTCATTTCACCAAAATCCTCTTTCCCCAGTCCTCCAGCTCTTCAGGATCTTGGGTGCTCACACATGTGCCAGGTGTGTTTTCAGGCTCACCTGGAGATCCAGTCCCAAAGTTGGCCTCATGACTTCCAGCACTGTAGTCAGTATGCTATGGACTGTGTCACTGAAGCTAAAAATTTTGGAACACTTCACAAATTTGCACGTCATCCTTGCAGAGAGGCCATGCTAATCTTTCCTGTATCATTCAAATGTTAGTATTTGTGCTGCTGAAGCAAACACATCTATCAGTTCTGGAAGATATTAATAGCAAAATAAAAAGTGGTGACTTTCCTCTTTTTATAACTAAATGAAACCCCTGCTCCTAAATAAACTTAGTCTCATAGGAGAGAGAGAATGCATTGAAGGTAAATCAGAGGTCACTTTGCAATTTAGTCTTCTGATGCTATTTTCTGTCCTTCCCCCACCCCCTATTCAAAGCCATATATACACAGGAGAACTTGTTAATGTCTCTAAATAATAGATTAGCATTATTTATTACTTGTGCTTCTATACTCATTTTCTCCTTAAAATAGCACCACATTTTAGACATAAAGTCTTCTTCTTTGATGGAAGAAAATAGGAGGCCATAGAAAACAAAATAGTTTTGTGACTTTGTACAAAATTTTGTTTTGTCAATATGTAGCTGTAGCCAACCAATGCAGCAACTATTACCCAACACTCCTAGTTTTTATGTTACGAGAGTTCCTTAAAACTGTCTTACAGTTTCCAAGGTCTTTTAAATTATATCACACCAAGTCTGTGGATGGGAAAAATGATCAGGAATATACAGTCCATTAGAAATTCCCTACTGTCTTCTGATTACAAGGTGTTTCTCAAAACATTCTGTTATTTTGCAAGATAAATCTTTTTTATTGATTTCACTAATACCTACATCATGAAGATCTGAGGTTGTAAATGGCAAGACACAACATTGTACTTTGTCGTGTTCAAATAATGCTGCTCCTGGGACCAGCAGTTAGTGTAATGGCTATGTCTCTGGACTCCCATGTAGTCCACCACGGTTCGCGTCCTGGACCCGGTGGGTTAAAACTCACGCTGGGCAAATGTGCATGCGTGCCCAAGATCCCAAGAGGATAATGGAGGAGAAGGGATTGCGGCGTGGCCATCCCCTCTGGGGGTGATTTCTCACTTTCTGTCTCTCTGTCTCTCTCTGTCTGTCTGGCGAGTGCAAGCGCCCTATAGCAAAACCTCTAAAAAAAAAAATTTTTTTTAAATAATGCTGCTCCATCATTTTCCAGGTAGGCTTTCTTTCTTTTTTTAAAAAAAATATTTTATTTCAATATCTTTTATATATTCAGTCACATATGTCACTTAGCTTGCAAAGTGAATATTTCAACATGTATGCATTTCTCACCAATGCAGTTGGAAATACAACACACATCATCCTCAACAGAAAATAACCCATCTCTCTTTCCCACAAATGCCCCGCCCCTCCATTTCTGTCCCCAGTGTCCCTCCTCAGTCTCTCCTCCTTCACTCACCCTCTTCTCATACTGTATCCAGTATTTATGAGCATTTTCTATGTTTCTATATCCTCTAGTCATTTAGTTTTGGCTATACAGTGCAGACATTCGGCTTGCTTTCATTCCTTCATTTTTAGCCCTCTTCATTAGTTGTTCTATAAATTATTCGTGAAAATTTACTTGCACTTGAGAGTTTTCTGTGACAGATGCTAGGAATATAGCAGTGAAGACAGACAGGTCTCCACTATCATAAACCCTCAAGGAGCAACAGAAGGCTACCAGACACAGCACAGCATGCTGGGTAGCATGAGAATGTCTCAGAAAAGTTTGAGAAACAGCTCAACCTAGATGGTCCCTAACTTACAAGGTTCTATTTCAGATTTTCTACTTTACAATGGGTTTATCAGGATGTAAACTCATCTTTATTCAATTAGTGTCAGTATCTGTCTACAAGAAGAAAGAGGAAATGAACAGATGAGCTTAGGAAATCAACACACTTGGCCCTGATGTCATCCAGAAATTTAGGCTTTGTAAAGGAAAAGAAAAAAACTACTGTCCAGAATCATCTTTAAGAACCACAGAGAAAATCCTTTGAAAATTATTGAGAATCAAGGCAAATTTTTTTTATTTTTTTCTTTCATTTATTTATTTTTACATTTTTCCACAGACATTTACTTTACATATCAAAAAATTTTAGCTCATACTCCATAGTTCTTGATAGTTTACAAACAACTTTCAAAATTTCAAAATACTGAATTTTAAAGATAACGTTCAAAATATTTCTTATAATTTT
>NW_006160078.1:653290-704545 GCF_000334495.1 Tupaia belangeri chinensis | reverse complement strand
TTACATTTTTCCACAGACATTTACTTTACATATCAAAAAATTTTAGCTCATACTCCATAGTTCTTGATAGTTTACAAACAACTTTCAAAATTTCAAAATACTGAATTTTAAAGATAACGTTCAAAATATTTCTTATAATTTGAGAATCAAGGCAAATTTCACTCCATCATCAATTAAGTACTTGCTCATTCATTTGTGAATTGGAGAATAGATAAAACCTCCGTATTTCAGAAAGCTGACAGTTTAAATCCACTTATGGACCAGTGAAGTTTCCCTATTACTGATCGGATAATCCAAAATCCAAAACAGGCATTCAAAGCCCTCTAGTATTTACCTCCATCTTATTTCTCCCATTTTACAATTATCTGCCTCTCTTAGAAACCTTCAGTTATAATCAAATGAATCTATTTCTTTGTCCTGAAATACTAGGATTTTTTTTTTCCCTTTTTGCCCATTTATTTTCTGCCCAAATTCTTAACAATTCCTTGAAGCCTAATTTAAGTCTTATGTCCCAAATACAGCTTTTCTAACCACTTTAACTTTTATAGCATGCTCTTTCCTCTCTGAACTCCTGAGTCATCTCATGAAATTGATACTTTTTTGCCATGACAATTTATCACATTGCAGTTAACAAACATGAAGTATGTCTAAGTCATATAAAGAACATGACTTACACTCTTCATTTGTAAAACATCTGTGAACTCTCATTAAATTTAATTCTCATTGCATTCCAATTAGTTAAGTATTTTCTTTACCTGTGCACAAAGGGAAAAACATAGGCCCAGGAAAGGGAACTGTTTCACTTGAGGTTGCTCAGCTAGTGAGACAGAGCTGAAATTAAAAGGACTTTGACTCCAAAACTAGTGCCCATGCTCTAAGACCCTTGATGCATAAATCTCTATGTAGTTTTGACCACACAGTAGCTATTTACTGAGTAAGTGTTGAAAGACTGATTGATTACTACTTAATGAATAAAATGAGATCTCACTCAAAGTCAGATTCATTGGTTACACAAAAGTAGTGAGGACGGGGATTCATTTTATAGTGCCATCCACAGTAATTTGGGGGTTTAAAAACTAGCTACAAAAAAGAATTGCCAGTGATTATGGCTGTGGTTGCTCCAAATACATCTGAGTCACCTAACCTTTGGATCTGTTTTCTCCTAATGATTTCAGGCCAAACCATCCAACACTTTATGGTATAACAGCTCCTCCATATATGGAGACAGATCAGAAGAGACTATTAATACCCAAGCAGATGCAGAAACCACCCAGATGGATAATTTCAATGTTAATACAAAATATTTCAAAGAGCTACAGAATGTCACATAGAGGATTAGCAATACAAAAGAGTTAGAATGCATTTATTTTTGGAAAAGTAATTTTTTTTTCTGTGTAATACTTGTACTCTTTAAATAGAGCCTCTGCAGATTACACGTGAATTCTACTTTCTAAGTAAGAGGTAGTTTGTAGGGTAGGTAAATGTACCTCTGTTATATATGCTTAATCATATTAGCTTCCAGTTGCAAATGTGTCCTCTTGCTATGCTCTGTGAGTTCTTATATATTCTTCACAACAAAACTGCAATCTAGGGACCAGCAGTTAGTGTAATGGCTATGTCGCTGGACTCCCATGTAGCCGACCGTGGTTCGAGTCCCGGACCTGGTGGCTTAAAATCAAGCCAGGCGCGTGTGCATGCGTGCCCAAGATCCCAAGAGGAGAATGTGGCGTGGCCATCCTCGCTGGGGGGTGATTCCTCGTGTTCTGTCTCTCTGTCTTTCTGGTGAACGCACACACCCTACAGCAAAAACCTCTCAAAAAAATAACCAATCAACCAACAAACAAAAAACTGCAATCTAGGGAACCAGCAGTTAGCGTAATGGCTATGTCCCTGGACTCCCACGTGGTTGACCACGGGTCGCGTCCCGGACCCAGTGGCTTATAACTCACGCCAGGCACGTGTGCGTGCATGCCCAAGATCCCGAGAGGAGAATGGAGGAGAAGGGATTGCGGCGTGACCATCCTCCCTGGGGAGTTATTTCTCACTTTCTGTCTCTATGTCTCTCTCTGTCTGTCTGGCAAGCACACGTGCCCTATAGCAAAAACCTCTCCCCCCGCAAAAAAATTTAAAAACTGCAATCTACATGTTATTAGTCATTCCACTGAAGAGAAACCTCCCCTGCCCAAGCCCTCTAAAATGACTACAGTTTGGTGAAATGGTGATGAAATATGGTCCTTGTATAAGGTTATAACAAAGATTATAAAACTGTAGCTTGGTTAAGGGGATAACTTTTTTAATATGGAGAAAATTAATTAGAGAATCATATTTAAAGGAGAATTGAGTAACGCTATGAATAAATAACAACAAAAAAATCAAATGAACTCATTTGTGTAAAAGAAAATATATATTTTTTCAGTTTTTTTCTCTTTAAAAATAATCCAAAAGTGCCAGTAACTCTTTGACTCTATCAACGCTTACTTTTTATAACAATTATTGACTTTGGGGAATTTAAAAAGAATTTTGCCAGAGGGCACGTGCATGTATACAAAATCCTAAAAGGAGGGAAAGAAAAAGAGAAATGGAAAGTGAGAAAGCACCCCTCTATGGGGAAAGGTCATGCCACAATTCCTTCTCTTCCCTCTCTTCCTCCTTTTAGGATTTTGGACATGCACATACATGGTTTTGGCATGTTTCTCAAGCTACTAGGTCTAAGATTCAAATCATACAGTTGGCCAGGTGGGATCTAGCATCCTTAACAATCAGGTCACAGACTGGCCTGATCCTATCAACCTTTTATGTGGATTTCTAGGGATCAGATATTAGTTTCCAATATATTTCTCCTGAAAAGGAACCTAGAGTTCCCCCTGGTTTGAAACCAAGTAACAGGGGAGTCTGAGATATCCAGATTTTGCTAAAAGACAATAGTGCTTTTGAGAACTTCAAGACAAATAGCTTAAAGAGATTTGTGCTAACCAATTTAAGGCAGTTGATTATCAAAAAGATAAAAATAATTATGATTACATGAAACCAGTCTGAGGACTTGATTTCACCCAGATAATGAATGGAGAATGTTAACACGAAGTGTACTAAAAGCATTTCTATGGCAAAAAGAAGAGTGACTATAAATATATTTACAAATTAATATAAGTATATTTCCTTTTTAATTGGTTATAATAATTAGATTCATGTAGGTATACTGTTTCTTCTATTTATTCTTCTGTACATCTGTTCTTAAGTTGCAGATAGAAATTCTCTAAGTTGAGAAGGGTAGATAAAGGAATTGTGAGTAAACCAAGGTAGTTCCACTGTTAGAACTAAATATCAGAACAGGAAGGATTTGACATGGTGGTATGAGGTTCATCAATGGTTATAGTCAATGACCAAATAGAAAAAGAGTTCAATAGTAAATTTTGAGATCAGTAAGCCAAATGTCCTCAGAGAGCTAGTTAGCCCTACTGATTACAGTGAAATAATAATATTTGTTAGTAGTATAGGTACTAATAAGTTGCAAATAATACTTATAGAACAGGGCAATTTATAATCATTGATAGGAAGTTGATTATATAATTCTGGCAATGCAAACATTTTTAAAGAGTGCATTGTTCTGAAGAGAAAAACACAAACTGCAATGATACAAACTTGTGGGAAAGAAATAGGAATAAAATTTGTCACTAATATAACAAGTGTGATAATGTTTTATAAGGAACCTAGACAAGTAAATATTGGTTCAGGTTTGAATCGATTTGGGATAAACACAATACACAGACCAGAAATTAGCTGGTGATTAGTATAAAAATATAGGTTAGTTTTAGAAGGTATTGGGTGTTTATGTTTGGTTTTAGGTTCTATTTATTTAAAATTTTTCCAAGACAGAGAGAGAGAAACAGAAAGAAATAGAGAGAGAGTATAGATAGAGATAGCCCTGAATGGGGCTTCACACTGAAATCCACCTCAGTCAGCCAAAATCACAGGCACGCATGTGTGCCAAGTGTGTACAGGGAAACCTCTGGATATGAACCAGGGGCCTTCTCAAGTGGCTTCAGCATCGTGGGATGTTGCACTGTCCCTGCACTACCAAGTGCTGGTATGTTTGTTTTGGAATTGGCAAAAATCTTTGTAGTCCTGCGACGGTATCAGTATAAATTTTAGTATAATTTTCAAGTTAAAATAAGTATTGTTGGGGGCCAGCCCATGGCCTAGTGGTTAAGACAGCTGGTTTCTACCTGGTTGACCACGTGGATTGAGTCCCAGACCTGGGGGCTTGAAAAAGACACCAGGTGCGTGTGCACACCTGCCCAGAATCTCAAAAGGGGCAGGAGACAGAGGAGAAGAGATTGCAGGAGGACCTTTCCTCCCAGAGAGGGGGTTTTCTTGCTTTCCTTCTCTTTCTAGATCTCTCTCTGGCAACTGTATATGCTTTCTAGAAAATTTTTTAAAAAGTATTGTTATACTATTACAAGTGTATATAGAAACACAGTGAATGGATGTAAATACCAGATATAGTGTGTCAAAAGAATAGCGTCTGAGATAGGACATTTAGAAGAAAAATAGAGAAGCAATGCATTAATGGGACAAAGAAATGTGGTATTACCTGTTGATGATATTTTGTAGTTTTTTCAACTGGACTAGGGAGAAATGTTTCACATGTTGAAATATTCACTTTGTAAGCTAAATAATGTGATTGAATGTATAAAAGAAAATGAAATAAAAAATGTAAATTAAAAAATAAAATAAACAAAAAAGAAGTACTAAAAATAATAATAAAAGAAAAAAACACATAAAAATTATAAAGAAATTAGTTAAATCAGAGCATTGATCATTTTAAATAGTTTATATATAATTATAGTAATAAGTTTAGTAAACATTATAATTATAACTATTTTATCCACCCTTTAAGGTATTTATAGTGTTCAGAAGTTTTGATTACATTATAATTCTAATTATAATTTTCATATTCTATGACTTTAATTAATTGCATTTGTAACAGATTTTTAAATGTTCAATGTGATGCTTTTGAGTTTGATTTATTAGATATATATTTTATTTAATAAATTGAACATTTAATAAAATACACATAAGCATTTTTATATCTTTCTGTTAAATAAATCCCTAGAAAAATCAAAGAGTCTTATTACAAGAACAATCTCAAAGAGAGTAATTTGTGAGAGGTCACACTGCTGACTGACTGATCTAAGACTCAAACCCAGATCTGTATGATTCCAAAACCTGCCTTTATATCTACTGCACATCAACTTCACAGACATTATTTGGAGTAGTTTTGTTCACATTATTAATTCACTTTTTTTTTTAACTTAGCAGTGATTTGTAGTTGGACAATCATGATTGTCCAAACAGGTTCCTCATGGGCTGATTAGTACTGTTGATTTGGAATACGTAATTTTTAGAAAAATGAATTAATTAATTGATAGTATTTTTTTTTTTTTTGGAGAGGTTTTTGCTATAGAACACATGCGCTCGCCAGACAGACAGAGAGAGACAGAGAGACAGAAAGTGAGAAATCACCCCCCAGGGCGGATGGCCACGCCGCATTCCCTTCTCCTCCATTCTCCTATTGGGCACGCACGCACATGTGCCTGGCGTGAGTTTTAAGCCACTGGGTCTGGGACGCGAACTGCGGTCAACTACGTGGGAGTCCAGCGACATAGCCATTGAGCTAACTGCTGGTCCCAGTTGATAGTATTTTTAAGTTGGAGAATTTCCCATATACATGTAAATGTCTACTTTCTCTCAAAAAGCTAGAAGATCAGGTAATATTGGATCCTCACTGGAAAAAAAATCAATAGGAACCAATTTGGGGCAGTTTTAGTGTTTTGTGTCTGGCCTCCATATGCATGTAGGTGTGCTGTTTCTACTGCAAACTGATGTACTGAAACCAACTGCACAGACACTCATGTCATTTTATGCTTGTAAAAGCTATCATCTAAGGAGAATTTAACGGTGCAAGGTAAAGATGGAACCAATTTCAAGGGTTAAGGACCATAGGTCTCTAGTTCTAGGTGCAAAGTCTAGAACAGTGAAATAACCAAGCAATACAACAATTCTACTGGCATGGAATTAGACAGCATGGAGAATAATCTGCCCTTCACATTCATAACCTTCACATCTAAAATACTCTAAATAAAATTAGACACTGAGCTAAGGAGAGCCAGCCCAGGACACTGAACCAGAGCAGCCCAAGAAGTAAGAAGACATCGAAAGAGTTCATCCATCCTTCCATCCATTCATTTATCCATCTATCCATTTACAAAATTGCTCTACCAAATACAAGTGTTTCTCCCATCTCTGTTGAATTTATTCATCCATTCACCAGATGGTTTTGAGCACCCACTCTGTTCCAGGAACTGTGAAATATGCACCAGGAATGCAGCAGTGAACAGAATGGACAGCATCACTCTTATTGCCCATCAGGCTCTAAAAGAATAATCATATAAATAATTTACAATAAAGAAAAAAGTACAGGATGCTGTGAAAACATTTATCAGAGGTTATCTAATCTAGGGAATTCTAAGAAGGCTTCCCTGGGGAGATGACATTAATTAAGGCCCTCAGGTCACTGACTATCTTTCCCAAACACTAGTCTGCTTCATTGTATGTTCATTTATCAACTGAATTAATGACAACAGTTAACATAAACTGAGGTCTTATCAAGTGCTCATCTTTATAATGAGTGCTTTACACAGATTAACTATTTAAATCTCATACCAAATCTATTTTAAGACTAGTGCTATTATTATCCCTGTTTTGTAGATAAGAAAGCAAGTGAGGGCATAGAAGGATTAAGTACTTGTCAAATGCTCAAAGTTGTGAATCTAAATTCAAAATTCAAATACACATCTGCCCTTTTAGAGTTGCCATGGCCTTCACCTTTGACTTTCTTATATAAAAATCAGAACTTTTCCGCAGTTAATCTAACTGGTAAATACCTGCACATTAAACACACACACACACACACACACACACTAGAAGATCAGGTAATATTGGATCCTCACTGGAAAAAAAATCAATAGGAACCAATTTGGGGCAGTTTTAGTGTTTTGTGTCTGGCCTCCATATGCATGTAGGTGTGCTGTTTCTACTGCAAACTGATGTACTGAAACCAACTGCACAGACACTCATGTCATTTTATGCTTGTAAAAGCTATCATCTAAGGAGAATTTAACGGTGCAAGGTAAAGATGGAACCAATTTCAAGGGTTAAGGACCATAGGTCTCTAGTTCTAGGTGCAAAGTCTAGAACAGTGAAATAACCAAGCAATACAACAATTCTACTGGCATGGAATTAGACAGCATGGAGAATAATCTGCCCTTCACATTCATAACCTTCACATCTAAAATACTCTAAATAAAATTAGACACTGAGCTAAGGAGAGCCAGCCCAGGACACTGAACCAGAGCAGCCCAAGAAGTAAGAAGACATCGAAAGAGTTCATCCATCCTTCCATCCATTCATTTATCCATCTATCCATTTACAAAATTGCTCTACCAAATACAAGTGTTTCTCCCATCTCTGTTGAATTTATTCATCCATTCACCAGATGGTTTTGAGCACCCACTCTGTTCCAGGAACTGTGAAATATGCACCAGGAATGCAGCAGTGAACAGAATGGACAGCATCACTCTTATTGCCCATCAGGCTCTAAAAGAATAATCATATAAATAATTTACAATAAAGAAAAAAGTACAGGATGCTGTGAAAACATTTATCAGAGGTTATCTAATCTAGGGAATTCTAAGAAGGCTTCCCTGGGGAGATGACATTAATTAAGGCCCTCAGGTCACTGACTATCTTTCCCAAACACTAGTCTGCTTCATTGTATGTTCATTTATCAACTGAATTAATGACAACAGTTAACATAAACTGAGGTCTTATCAAGTGCTCATCTTTATAATGAGTGCTTTACACAGATTAACTATTTAAATCTCATACCAAATCTATTTTAAGACTAGTGCTATTATTATCCCTGTTTTGTAGATAAGAAAGCAAGTGAGGGCATAGAAGGATTAAGTACTTGTCAAATGCTCAAAGTTGTGAATCTAAATTCAAAATTCAAATACACATCTGCCCTTTTAGAGTTGCCATGGCCTTCACCTTTGACTTTCTTATATAAAAATCAGAACTTTTCCGCAGTTAATCTAACTGGTAAATACCTGCACATTAAACACACACACACACACACACACACACACCCTAGAGTGGCTTTCCCCAAAAGTATAAATGTCAATATATCTTAACCCACTTTTATAGTAAAAAGTTGATCCAGGGAAAATAAGAGTATTCCATTTGTAATGTCTTTTTATTAAGGACAAATATGACTTAGGAGACAACACAGTATTCATTCTCTGAGAGCAATGTTCAAGGATTGAGAATCTCCACTTTATGTTGCAAAATAACGAACACATGGACACCCCAGAATGCTTATCCAACATAGCTTGCCATGTTAGCATTTAAAATAGGCAAACATGTGCTGTGAGATTTAAAGAAATGTAACTATACAGACGATTTCTTTCCTATTTAGCTCAACACTGATCATTTACTGTTAAGTAAACATTATAACGTAAAAGAAGTCAATGGGAATTTGGAGCTTTCAGAAGAAATTATACAGCAAAAGCTTACTGTGGGGAGGTGGGAAAAGAAAAGGCCAAGGAATCTCGAGTACTGCTAAAGGAAAAGCACTTGGTAACTTTGGCTGAGAAATCCCTTTCAGAATATGCTATTTACATATGCAATAAGACTTTTTAGGCATTTGCTTTATGAAATAAAGAGAAAACATTTTCCATTATACAAGTGCAAAGAAGATGATTCCTGAGATTAACATCAGAAGCATAAAAATATTTTCTTTCCAGGCTTTGTTAACCTATCAACACTCACACCTTTGTAAATATTGCTTTCTAGAAAGATCGCTGATATAGCCTGAATCCCAGTTCCTAAATACCTTTCCATACAGCAGGGCATCCAAGGCCCAAAGGCCTCAGGAACCTCTGGAACTCTTTCCTCTCTCATCCAGACAACAAAACCTCACTGAATCCTGAGTTTCCTGTATACCTTTCAGATGTGAGAAATCTGGACCTATTAACACAACATAACAAAGAGCTGAAGTAATGCAACAGAACAGATTTTTTTTTGTATTATAATGTTGCATGATAAATTACAGCAATATTTCTGAAGTGTATTTAATTACAAATTGGCTTGAGCTTTAAAAGACAGGGCTTATAGACAGATATGTCCTGAATATAAAATATAACTATACTAATGATGTATTAAATCATTTTTATAAAACAAAAAGCTCACTGCTTCTAGAGCACATAAACAGTGTCTGCAGGGGACTAGGCAGTGGTGCAGTAGTGACACAACTGGATCAACATGAGAAAAGACCTGGTCTCATGACCCAGGACCTCTCTGAGCATGACAAGTGCAGACTCATAATCTGGGCTCACCAAGACTGGAAGTGGAATGTGGTATCAAAACCCTGATGTGGGGGTACCCTTGCCCACTCTCTCTTATGGAAGAAAGAAAAAAAATTTTTTTTGGAAAGATTTTTGCTATAGGGTGCCTGCGCTCGCCAAAAAGACAGAGAGAGACAGACAGAAAGCAAGAAATCAACCCCCCAGGGGGGGATGGCCATCCCCCAGCCACAATCCCTTCTCCTCCATTCTCCTCTCGGGATCTTGGGCATGCACGCACACGCGCATGGCATGAGCTTAAGCCACTAGACTCGAACCGTGGCGGACTACATGGGAGTCCAGTGACACAGCCATTATGTCAACTACTGGTCCCGAAAGAAAAGAAAATTTTTTAAAATTTGTCTGCATTGTCTGCAGCTCTTCATATGTGTCATGTGAAGGACAAGCATTCTTGGCTAAATTTCAAACACCAATGACTACAAGAAAATAGAATAACCTACTAAACCTTGTGAAGGTTTGTCTTTTCTTTCTTTTTTTGAAAAGTTTTTGCCTTCAGGCAAGTGTGTTCACCAGAGAGAGAGAGAGAGTCAGACAGAAACAGTGAGAGGGAAAGTAAGAAATCACCCCCTGAGAGATGGCCATACCACAATCCCTTCTTCTCTATTCTCTTCCCAAGATCATGGACACATATGAATACTTGGCCAGTGTGAGTTTTAAGCCACCACCTCCGGGACTGAACCACAGTCAACCATGTAGGAATCCACCAACGTAACCATTATGCCATCTGCTGGCCCCAAGGTTTGTGTTTTCATTCACTCAGCCCACAAATATTATTGGGGGTGTACTAGGGCTGGATGATATGCCAATAGTAAGGATACAACAGTGGATAAAACGAGTCTCTCATCTTCATAGGCAAGTGTTGTATTACAGGGAAAGAAGATGGACAAAGAACAAATAAAAATGCAATAAAATAATGAAGAGAAATACAGTCTCTGAAGATGAATATAGCAACAAAAGGGGATGTGGATGGAAAGTGAGAAGAGGGAAAGGCACATGGAAAAAGGGCTTGTTAGCCAATTATCTTTTGTCAAGAGAGTGATGAAACTGAGAAAGAGTTTTTAGGTTAGGAGTCAGGAAACACGGCACTAGTTACATCCTTCTCAGAAAGGGTTCATTTTTGTCAGGGACACTTATATTCTAGATTTTATTCAAGTCCAGAAAAATGAGAAGTCTTGAGAGATAATGTCCCTCAGCACTGTTTGAAGGCCAGATCTATTGCTTTATTGGGAAGCAGGAAAGAAATAAGCACTGGAAACAGAAAGACCCAAATTCAGGTCCTAATTCAACCTTTTCTTAGCTGTGTGACCTTGGGCAAGTAGCTTTATCACTCCAAATCAACATCCTAATCTATCAGATAGAGATCTGTTCCTATTTCAGACATTTCCAAGTGGTTTAAATTTCATCATGCATATAAAATTAACTCAGTGTTTGGCAAGCATTCAATCAATGGAATATGGTGAAGGTGGATAACAACGCAATAATACCATAAAAAATAGAAAAGACAACAACAAGCCTTTTTATTTTCTTAAAACGCCCCTTCTTTTTTCCAGGTGAAATAACCTGATTATTGTAAATTGCTTTCTTTAGGCTGGTAAATGGTACCTGTCATGTTATAGATGGGTCTACTAAATATTTTCACTTTTAAAATAATAGAATCCATTTGCAGCTATTCAAAAAAACAGAGGGAAAAAATATACTGAAAGCTAACGTAACTCATTCTGTGGATACAAATCATTTACAATTGTAGGGGCCAGATTTCCCCAGATTTGGACTCCATGTAAACATCATCCATGGAGAAAGTGGAGCCCTGAGTACTGAGTGGGTGTGTTTGCGTGTCTGATTGACTATATCCTAAATACAAATATAAAAATAAACCTTCACTTTGACTCCTTTATGGATTATTATTACCCAGAGCTCTCTGCTAAAGCTGGCAGAGATATTTGAGTATCAACTTGAAATATATTTCTGTCATTTATATACTTTGCTCAAAGACAAAAAAAAGAAGAAAAAATATTTTTAAAGCTTTGCAAGAAAATTATGTGCAGCAAAGAGAAGATTAGCCACTTGGCGACCAAAGGCTCAGCCAGAGGAAAAATTATGCCAGGAATGTAGACAGAATACAACAGGCAGACATGGTACTATGGGATAGAAGGAGTTCCCAAGAAGTATCTTTTACATTTGATCCGTGAAGCAACAGGTGTTCCTGGAAATAGAATCCTGTGTTTAGCTCAGACCATGTCCTCTGTCAAAATGGGAACAAAGGATTGGAAAAATCACCACTTCACTAACAATTCCCATTAACCTCTGGCATGGAATAACAGGCTCTTATCTACCCACAACTGTTGCCCAGTCTGAACCCCTCCTCTTATCTTTATTTGCAGGCTGTGGAATTACCCTGGCCTCTAAAAATGTACCAAGAGCACATATTGCTGCAACCTGAACCTCTTTGGTGATTAAGATCCCCTTCGGGCTCAGAAGTGAGGGTTGGAGATAAATGTTTATCTAGAATAGCACACATCACACTGCCTGGGATTTTTAATCCAGGACAGTAATTGCTCCTCTTTGTTTGGAAAACTCACAGGGATTAAATATCCATCAGGCTAATAGAGTAGGGCAAAGAGGAGTAAAGAGCAAGGTAGAAGTTGTTGTCACATACCCATGGCCACCCTACTGTCTCAACTGGGGATATAAGTGTGTTGGAATGAAGAATGATGTCCTGGAAGGAGTCCCTAAAGAAGAAATTGCCAGTAGAGCACATTACCCATTCCCTCACCCATAATGAATATTCCAAATTGGTGCAGTCTTTTCCACTTGGAAGTCATTTCCAACTCATCAGACCTAGCATAAGTGAAGAAATATGTTTAATGTATTTTTACATAAGGGCACAATATAATCACACATCCTTTCCCCTGTAAAGGGTGGAAACCTAAAACAATCCTAAATTTAGGAATTTTTGTTGTTGTTGTTGTTTTTGGAGGGGCTTTTGCTATAGGGCAAGTGTGCTCACCAGAAAGAGATAGAAAGCGAGAAATCACCCCTCAGGGAGGATGGTCACACTGCAATCCCTTCTCCTTCATTCTCCTCTCGGGATCTTGGGCAAGCACGCACATGCGCCTGGCATGAGTTTAAGCCACCAGTTCTGGAACTCAAACCGTGGTTGACTACATGGGAGTCCAGGGACACAGCCATTATGCCAACTGCTGGTACCAAGTTTAGGAATTTTAACACCATTCACTCCTGGCTAAAGTTTGACCTACATGACACCACTCTAGAAATCACATAGTCCATAAAGGAAAATGTTATTGCAAAGTAGCAGATACAGAGCCTTGAAATGTCAAGTGGGTTTAGAGAAAAACTGTACTTGTAAATGGCAACAGGTGGCCTTTACTTTTCATGCTCATTTTGAAAAGAGAAGATCACAGAAGAGAACACATTCTTTCTGTCACAGTGATGATAGATAATCAGGTAGGTGGAGAAAATGAGGTCCAACATAATAATGTTACAAGTCAAACAATTGAAAAGGTTATAAAAATTTGTTTTTTCATGATACTTAGTGATTCTGAATCATTTTATAGGAAGAGGGTACATGAGCATGCATTCTGTCATTTCAACCATGATCTTCTTTCAGGAAGAAAAAATGAGTTTTGCAGAGAAGGGACAAGATGTAGTCCATTAATAATAATAAAAAAAAAGAGAGATGGTGACTAAGAATGAATGAGAAAGATGAATGACAAAGAGTTGCTCAGGTGACAAATATGGCATGTGTCTTTTCTACAGACTAACACTTCACGAAAGGTTGAATCTATTTACCTTTCATAGGTAATCTCTTATCTGGAAAAGAACTAAGCTTGGCATCCAGCAAGGTGCTCATTGTGAAACCGAAGTCCTTTAGTTTTTTGTGTAAGCCATTGTCTTGTAGCTCTTTACAGGCTGTGTTTTTAATCGTTCAAATCTAGTCAGTTCGCATAAGCAAATAATATTACTAGTTCACCGTTTGATGAACTAATGTCTCATATTACCAAAATAGAGAACTTCAAGATGGAGAAACTCTACCAAAGCATATAACCCACTTTCCTGCCAAAGCAGCATTCTTGCTTTGCACATGTTTTCTGGTACTTTATTCTCATTTTAAATACATCAAGTAAATCCTTTCACTGCCTAAGAGCTCTCACTAGTCACAAGATTGCCTACTTTACACTTGGAACGTTTAACAGAGGAAGTTCATTCCATTATTTCTTTCTTCTATTCCCCATTAGCACTCCATGTTATTCCCAACAAAGGTGGGTATAGACAAAGAGAGTAAAAGATATGTGATTGTCAGAAGGCTTCAGAAAGAAAATACAGTTGAAAAATAACTCGTAAAAAACTTATTTAGAGATCTATTTGCTATAGGGTGCATACACTCACTAGAGAGACAGAAAGCAAGACGTCATCCCCAGGGGTGATAGTCAACTGTAATCCCTTCTCCTCCATTCTCCCCTCATGATCTTGGGCACTCAACGCACACATGCCCAGCCTGAGTTTCAAGTCGCATGGTCCAGGACTCAAGATGTCAGGTCCAGGACTTGAACCATGGTTGACCACATGGAAGTCCAGTGACATAACCTTTACACTGTGATTTGCTACAGATTTAAGAATGCATGAAGTGCTTTATAAAATCAGCTAGGTGATTCTCTGTAGTAGATGCATTTCCTACCTAGTGCCCTGAATTTTTTAAATGCTTTTTTATGATTTTTTTTATTCACACATGCAATGTTTTACCCTACTACATTCTTTGATTGTTGATTCCCACAATTAAGTTAACTCAAGACAAAAAAAGTAACAGAATTTCCAAAAGAAGGATATCTATTATACCCATTTAACAGTTAGTAATAATTTTTTCTGCCAAAAATATCTAGAAGAATGCATTTATCTTTAGTTATTCATTTTAATGACTTTTAACAAATTTATTATCTTATCGTGATATATATATGTGTATGTATTTATATATATGTATATATGTGTGTGTGTATATATATATATATATACACACACACACACAGATTATTATTATTATTTTGCTATAGGGCATGTGTGCTTGTTGGAAAGAGACGAAGCCAGAGAAGGGAAGTGAGAAAGCTCCTCCCAGGAAGAATGCCCACGCTGCAATCCCTTTTCCTCCATTCTTTTGAGATTTTAGGCATGCCCATACACAGGCCTGGCGTGTTTTTCAAACTGCCATGTCTGGAACTCAAACTGTGAAGTCAGCCACATGGGATCCAACTTTCTTAACTTCTACACCATGAGTTGGCCCCACATATTGTTAAATCTTTACATGATTAATCTATTAAAATGAACTCCTAGACTAGGCAAAACAATGCTTGTATTTAAGATTTATTGCATTTTTACCATGTTTAGTTAATGACATTTCAATAACAATAAGTTAATCTTGAATGATCAAATCACTGATTAGAACCATAGGATATAATCATATCTAAGATCCAGAAAGAGTACTCAAAATTCAAAGACCTTTTGAAAAAATTTAGTAACGGTTTTGAATTCAATGGTAAAAAAGCATGAAAGGATGGCCAGAGAGGTTAGTCTGTTTTCCTATAAATTAAAGGAGAATGTATAGTGCCCAAGGCTCTGTCCACTATAATTTATGCCTTTAGAAATACTCGGAATATTTCACATTTCTTCTTCTGTTTAATACTATAGTTTGAGTGAGCATCCCTAATCTGAAAATCTAAAACCCAAAATGCTCCTAAATCCGAAACTTGGTTTCTTAGAGAGACTTTTGCTATAGAGATGTGTGCTCGCCAGAGAGACAGAGACAGAGAACAAGCAAGAAATCACTCCCCAGGGGGAATGGCCATGCTGCAATTCCTTCTCCATTCTCTTCTTGGGATTTTGGGTACACACAGACACGTGCCTGGTGTAAGTTTTAAGTGCCATATCTGGGACTTAAACCGTGGTTGTCTATGTGGAAGTCCAAGGACATAACCACTACACCATCTGTTGGTCCCAAATCAGAAACTTTTTGAGCACTGTGACAGCACAAGTAAAAATTCCACATTTGACTTCACGTGACAAGTCAGTACTTAGGCACCCAGCACACAATTGACTCAGAGTCCCCAGGGGAAAAAAAGACCCTCCCTTTCAACTGTGATATATCTTTCCTATACATACCCAGATTCCTCCACATAAGCCAGTCCACAAAAGATTTTGTGCAAAACGTTATTAAAAATCTTGTATAAAATTATCTTTAGACTATGTGTGTAAGGCGTATGTGAAACATAAATGAATTTCATGTTCAGACTTGAATTCTATTCCTAAGATAACTCATTATGGATACGCAGATGTTCCAAAGTCCAAAAAATTGCAAAATTTGAAATACTTCTACTATCTAGCATTTCAGATAAGAGATTCTCAGACTGTATTTCACAAGTATATCCTGTAAGCTTTAAAAAGTCCTGTATCCATACTATTATTATATAGTATTCCTTTTAATAATATGTATATGCATTTGTGGGAAAATACAAAAACACTAGAAATAATAATTAGCATGTGTTGGGATTCAACTATTAGCCTAACCTCTTTATGTGCTAATGCATTTCACTCCAACAAAAATCTCTGTAACTTGTATTATTATGCTCATTTTACAAATGAAGAAAGTGAGATAAAAATAGTTTAAGTAACTTTTCCAGCTTCATCCAACTAAGAAAGGTAGGTCCAGGATCTGACTCCAAAACCTCTGTCCCTAAACACCACATTTCATCCAGTCCCTCAAAAAAGTAATCAAAATTGGTATCATCTATTACTCCATTGTCTTTTCTCTCAGCCTTGGTTGAACTTTAAGAGACAAACACTTAGAAGTAATAATCTGAGTTGTCTGCTTTCAAATGTTGCTTCAGACAAATGCTGTTGAGGCCAGATCATTTAAAAATTTCTCTGCTTACCTAGCTTCATAAGTCTTTATGTGTTGAAAGTTATTTCATTCCAACTAAAGTTATACACTGCTTCAAAATGGTGTGCTTGGAAATAATTGGAAGTATCTAGTCCACTTCTTTGGTAAAAGCAGAAATTGGTACTTTGAAAAGAGATCAAGGTAGTATTTTAAAGAGTGGTGGGCAAATAGATATCTTGCACTGACATACACCTTGAAGAGGATTAAAACATCAATAAACTCAGGGGGAACAGCAATTAGTGTAATGGCTATGTCACTGGACTCCCATGTAGTCGACCACGGGTCCAGGCCTGGACCCGGTGGCTTAAACTCACTCTGGGCGCATGTGTGTGCGTGCCCAAGATCCTGAGAGGAGAATGGAGAAGAAGGGATTGCAGTGTGGCCATCCCCCCTGGGGGATGATTTCTCACTTTTTCTCTCTGTCTTTCTGGCGAGCACACGCGCTCTATAGTGAAAAACCTCTCAAAAAACAAAACAAAACAAAATATATCAACAAACTTAGGGACAGTAGTGGCACACAGGTTAAGTTGGCTGGATCTCACATGGCCGACTATGATTCAAGTCTCGGACCTGGAGGCTTGACAATCACCCCAGGCATGTGTGCATGTGGGCCCAAAATCCCAAGAGGAGAATGGAGAAGGGACTACAGCATGGCTCTCTCTCCTTGGGAGTGATTTCTCATTTCTCTCCCTCTGGCCAGTGTACACACCCTACAGCAAAAATTAATTTAAAAAAATTAAAAGAGGAAAATTTTCTGACATCACCTCTTTACCATCTCTGCCTTCTCTTTTGGTTAGGTTTCATCCATAGAATCTACCACCAAAAACCTGACATTCATAAATTCCTCCTTCTATTTTGGATCATCCAAAAAGTCATGATGCAATTTTACATAGAAAAACATAAAAAAAATACATCATGACTTTTCCAGTGATCCAATAATTCCTACAGCGATTCTGTGTTGCCTTTATTTTTGTGGTCATCCTGTGAAACTTGGGTAGTTACTGAATGGTTCTATGCATCTTCCCTCCTTATCTACTTCTCTAAGGGATCTTTGAGTGTGCTCAATAGATTATGACTATGGAATTCTAGAACAAGAAGGAATTTGGGAACCAGCAGTTAGTGTAATGGCTATGTCGCTGGACTCCCACGTAGTTGACCGCGGTTTGAGTCCCAGACCTGGTGGCTTAAAACACACCGGGCGCGTGTGCGTGCGTGCCCAAGATCCCGAGAGGAGAATGGAGGAGAAGGGATCACAGCGTGATCACCCCCCTAGGGGATGATTTCTGGCTTTCTGTCTCTCTGTCTCTCTCTGTCTGTCGGGCGAGCGCATGCGCCCTATAGTGAAAATCTCTCCAAAAAAGAAAAAAAAGAAGGAATTCATAAAAAGCATCTAGTAGAACCTAGTTGTAATATTTTATAGAGGAATAAACTAATGCTAAGAAAGAATAGACCATGCATCTCTGGTCACACAGCTAGTTAACCTAAGCACTGTATCTAGAGGTTTTTATTCCTGATTCTGAGCTCTTAATCACAAATCAAATTTTTCAGCTGGAGGGAAGGCTTGCAGAAAGGAGATGACAAAGAAACACCTGGCTGCTTCCATATGTTCACAACCATGTGTGCATGATAATTAACTAGCAGGGAGTCTGATAAAAAGACCACTAGTAATATATTTTTTTCTTCATGAGAAGAAAGGAAAGAGAGACAGAAGAGAGAGAGTCGGAGGTAGGTTATCCTCTACTGGGTCTCACTGTGCCATGATCCTCCTACCCGAGCCTTCTTATTAGCTAGGATTATGGGCATGTGCAACTGAACCCAGGTCTTCCATGCAGCTTGTAGATTACCGAGTGGTGGCACTACCTATGCACCACCTCAACTGGTCCTGTCAGTAATGGTTAAGAATTTAAGTAAATAAAAGTTTCCAAAGGATTGGAGTCAGATATGTAGGATGACAAATTTTAGTTAATGATAGACTACAGAAATCCTAGGATACGTGACATCAAACTCAAGCAAAGCACATGAACCAAGGATCAAAAAGTGATATATGAACATTTAGAGACAAATTTCTTCTCCTCTGAGTGCCGAAGTATTACTGAATGCAAGTCATCCTGAGCTAATATCATTCCTTTCTTAATAATTTCATTATTGGTAATAATCGAAGCTACCATTTAGAGGGGAGTGAGTATATGTTATCATTGCTTTGGTAGTAAACCCTCGTTCTACTAAATCCTCTCCACCACTCAGAGGTGTACAGAAGCACTTTCCCAAATGAAGTGGCAGACACAGGGCTGGAACCCAGGTCTGTCTTGACTCTAATTTTTTTTCTTTTCTTTTGGCCCTGCTATGCTCATGGAGAGCTTAATGGAAATCTGTAAGCAGTTGGTACAGGGGAAAGTCCAATGCAGTTTATTTTAATTTTAGCAAACCATTGGACAGTCTTTTACAATCATGTGTTGTTCTGGGCATTAGCCATTATTTGAACAAACCGTTCCCAATGAGTGTCACTTAATAGATCAATATTGAATTGAAGTGAAGTCTCTAGGATAGTGCCACAAAAGTCTGTTTGGGGTCAATGCTTTTTTGAATGTTTTAATCAATACATCAGGTTAAAATGTAGAATGTGTGTCTACCAAAAAAAAAAAATCGTTAGGACACAAACTCTGGGAAAGACAGTCTCCTACAATGATCAACAAAATGAAGTTTCAAAACCAGCTCTGCAAGCAGCAATGTCAGGCTGAAACCAATCAAAACAAATTTAACAAGTCTGAAATAAAATGCCTATATTTAATTTTTAAATACGAATTAAATAAATGCAAGATGTGAGAAGGCCGTGTTGAGAGCCATTCCTTAAAAAATAATAAATTAAATTAATAATCTGTGTCTCATCACTATCCAAACTCCCCTTCCAGACATGAATACTTGGGATGGCAAACTGTAAGATGAGGCTAAAACTGTGTGTCAGTGGAGCCAAATCATGAGCTACAGATCTGTCTTAAGAGGAACAAATTTGAGATCAAGCCATGTAGAGCCCTACTGGAGTGTCACACAAAGGGACTGGATGGAGCAGAGAAAAAGAATAGCTACAAGGCAATGGGACATGACAGAAACAAGAAGCCTTAGGGCAGTACTAGTGCATCTGGAATTCTGACGTTCATATAATTTTCATGTGTCAGAAAATATCATTCTCCTATAGGTTTTTTTTCAATACTTTAAAATATAAAAGGAGGGCTAGCCTAATGGGCTGGTAGTTAAGGGACCTGGGTCCCATGTGGCCAACAAAGTGATTCAAATTCTAGCCCTAGAAGTCAGGTACATGTGTGTGTACACCCAAAATCCCAACAGCATGGAGAAATGGAGGAGAAGGGATTGCAGCACGACCCCATGCAGCACACTTTCTTCCTCTTTCTGTCTTTTGGTCTCTGTCTGGTGAGTGCATGTGTTCTCCAACAAATTTTTTTAAAGGTAGAAAGTATTCCTAAGTCTCAAGTAGTACAAATACAGACTTCAGTTTACCAGTCCAGTGGTAGAAGATGGTTGAATGAATGTCGGTGGCTTATTCCATATTTTAGGGAACACAGATAGATAACATCAGAAACAATGGAGATGGACTTCAAGAGAAGAGAATATAATTCTATGATGACCCAGTTATTTTAGAATAATTCTGAGAAAAAATGTTAAAGTATAAAAAAAAGCTAAAAAAAATCATAACTTTGTAATAATAAGGTGGACCCAAAATTGATCCCAGGAAATATGGAATTATTTCCATCAAAAAGAGAGAGATTTCGGGAACCAGCAGTTAGCGTAATGGCTATGTTGCTGGACGCCCACGTAGTCGACTGCAGTTCACATCCCAGACCCGGTGGCTTAAACTCACGCTGGGCGCGTGTGCGTGCGTGCCCAACATCCCGAGAGGAGAATGGAGGAGAAGGGATTGCAGTGTGACCATCCCCCCTGGGGGGGGTGATTTCTCGCTTTCTGTCTCTATGTCTCTCTCTGTCTGTCTGGTGAGCGCACGCGCCCTATAGCAAAAATCTCTCCAAAAAAAAAGAGAGAGAGATTTCACCATTGTGAAATCTGACTGATATGCACTGTATTTGTGCTGGGAAAAGCCAGGTTATATACTGTAAAGATGTATAGTGATTAAATGTAAATAATTTATAAAATAAAAAATAAAACAAAATTTGGGAAAAAAGTTGAATTTTTAGCCACATTACTTCAGACTACAACAAAAATCTTTTATCCCCAGAAAAAAAGCCTTTTTAAAAAGTAAATACAAATTAAATGCTCTGCTAGAACACTTTAGATGACCAAAAGGTTAATTCTTTGTTTTCACTCCAACTCATTTTTTGACTATTTCAATTTCATCCTCCTTGCACTTAGAAATTGAATGAAACTTAGAAGCAGAAATGGCAGCAGCCCCCTGTTGAAAAAGAAATATGGTAACAAAGCTAATGGGTTTCCTTATTAGATCTGTGCTTTACATGGAAAAATATTCTCCTGAGATTAGTACCCGGAAATTGCTCAGAGTTGAAAATTTTCCCATGAATCATGTACTGTAATTAGACACTCAAATGCTATTTCCAATAAATATTGCTTTTGTGTCAAATATTATGTTCGTAAATATGGCATGTAGTTTACTAATTTCTAAATTAACTATGTTAACACCAATTCTAAGGCAAGAGTGATAGCCTAGTTGCGTATTACAGTGCAGAGTTTGCCATCGTCCTCTTTACATTAAAAAATAATGACTCTCATCTCATTTGCAGGTTCTTAAAAGCAGAGCATCATGTGGTCATGTGACAAAATGAAGACACAGCTCATAAATAGTAAATGCAAACACGATTTTTTTTAAACCTTTCTGAATAAGTATGTCTGAAAGCTTTGAGGCCCTTCTGGGACTCAAACTTCTTTACAAAAAGTTTGGCAGTTCAAGGAGAAAGAGGGAAAAAAGCCTCTGAGGAGCATAGTGGATCACAGATTCATTTTCCCCCCTTCCCCCCGGAAGTCAAATAGTCATTCTGCAGCTATCATCATTCTTACAATGGAAAAACCCAGTATACGTAGAAAAAAACTCAATTTATTTATTTTTATAAATAACACAAATTTCCTTGGGATCAGCGGATGGCGTGATGGTTACATTGTTGGACTTGCATGTAGTTGACCACAGTTCAAGTCCTGGACACAGTGGCTTAAAACTCATGCCCAGCAGCATGGCCATTCTCCCTGGGGGGTGATTTCTTGCTTTCTGTCTCTCTGTCTCACTGGCAAGTACACATACCCTATAATAAAAATCTCTCTTAAACACACACACACAGATTTCCCTATTTTATAGAGTCACTTGGCTTTCACAGTCATAAAGTTTAGCATAGTACTTATATTAATTTCCTAAGGCTCATGTAGCAAGTTATCACAAACTAGGTAGCTTAAAACAATGAAAAATACATTCTTTCACAGTTCTGGGAGCCAGAAGTGCAAAATCAATGTGTCAGCAGGTCCACGGTCCTCCTGGACTTTGAGTGGAGTCCTTGCTTGCCTTGTCCTAGTTTCTGGTAGTGGCCGCTGGCGATCCTTGGTGTTCCTCAGCTGGTTGCTACACCACTCCAGTCTCTGCCTCCTTAATCACACGGCATTGCTTTCCTTGTGTCACCCTCTTCTCTTCTGATAAGGCACCATGTCATGTTGGATAAGGAGCCTACTTTAGTCCAATATGACTTCATCTTAACTAACTACACCTGCAATAACCCTATTTCTGAAACGGTCACCTTTTGAGGTGACCTAGATTTCAGTACATCTTTTTAAGTCACACAATTCAACTACCATGGTACTTAAATCTGACCCCTGAGATTTCAGACTATATGAATGAAAAAAACTGAACAGAGGCCAAGACCAAGTCAATAAACCTCCATATTGCACTCCTTCCACACAATGAACAAACCTACTTCTTTCTGGTTGTCTTTTCCATCCCACACATTGTGCATGTCCTTCCCACAACACTAAACATTTTATGCTACTTCGTGAGGCAGATATATCACCTCATTCTACAGAGAAAAATAAGTATCCAAGAGATACAATGACTAGCCCAAGGCCTCACAGAGAACAAGAGAAGCAAGCAAGCAAGATTCGAATCCAAGTCTGTCTGCTAGGCAAAGCAGTAGGTTAATTTACAGGGCTACATGGTTAAATAACAATAAAATAAATTATTATTGTGGACAGTAGAGTGGTATCGTTTAGATTTTTTTTTTCAGGGAAATCAGCATGTGGAGTAGAGGTCTTTGTAATGTTTTATTCCAAACCCTCTTACAGATTAAAATTACATTAAGAATTGCCAATTATTGAACACTTACTATTTTGGCTAGGCACTTGAGATATAAGATTGAACAAGGTATCATTTCTGCCTTCAAGATGACCATAGCCTGTTAGAGCAGAAAAACAAGTGAGTGCACAACTAAAATGTGGTGTATGGGACCAGCAGATGAAGTAATGGTTATGTTACTGGACTCTCATGTAGTCAATGAGGTTCGAATCCTGAACCCAATGACTTAAAATTCTCACCAGGCATGTATGCGTGCGTGCCCAAAATCCTGAGAGGAGAATAGAGGAGAAAGGATTGCAATGTGGTCATCCCCCCCAGGGGGTGGATTTCTCCCTTTCTGTCTCTCTATCTCTCTCTGTCTCTCTAGCAAGCACATGTGCCCTATAGTGAAAATCTCTCTCTCTAAAAAAAAAAAGGATGATGTGATAAGATAATAAGTGATATTTATGGGGTATTATTTTCTCTTCCTAAATCTATTCAACGAGTTTAACGTGCATTCATTCAACAATCCTCACATCAGCCCTAAAAGGAGGTGCTATTTTAAATCTCCATTTTAAATATAAAGAAATTGTTGGCAAAGGTTGAGGGGAAGGGAGGGAGAGTGAAGCCTAGTGGTTAAAGGAGCCAGATCCTACATGGCTGACCACAGTTCAAATCCTGTCCCTGGAGACCAGCTTTAAAAACATACCAGGAACATATGTGTGTGTGTACTCAAAATACTGACAGCATGAAGAAATGGAGAAGGGGTTGTGGGGTGACTACGGCCCACATAAGGGATGCTTTCTCTCTCTCTCTCTTTCTTTGTCTCTCTCTGGTGAGTGCACAAAACTCCTAGCAATTGAAAAACATTAAATTGATCCAGAGCAAATTTAGCTTGCCCAGAGCAACTTTGTCAGAAAGTGGCTGAGTAGGATTTAAATCTACAAAGCCTAGCACCCTAACATATTAAACTGTTTTGTTTTTTACATAAAATGAGAAAGAATAGAAGTGAGCATAAATGTAGAAGAGCAGATGCAGAAATTCAGAAAAGAATGTAAGCGAGGCTATAGATTAGGCAGCAGTGTCTACAGGCAAGCAATGTCCTGGGGGAAAACTAGAAAAGAGTGAGGTCATAGCAAACTCAGTGACTTACAGGAAAATGTTTATGATAATCTTATCTACCTCTTGAGATTTTTATATGTATTAAGTAGGACAGATTAGATAAAGCTCTTAAATCAGTGACAATTAGTAGACCCTTGGATCATTTAAGCTTCCTTTATCATAATCAACACCATTTCTAGGCTGTCCACCAAGGCCTGTCCTATTGGAGGGAATTCAGGCATCAGGTAAGACAAAAGGAGGAAGGAGGGGAATTTGATCAGGATTTCACAAAGCAGAGTGGTTAACAAAATCACTTGGGAATTTTTTTTTTTTTTTTAGATGCAGATTCCTGAGCACTGTAGCAAATGAATAAATGAGAATCTCTGAGGAGTGAAATACAAAAAAGGCATGTTTTGAAAGAGCATCCTGGGCATGAGATTTAGGAACTGCTGAAGTCTATGACCTTTAAGGCTCTTTCCAAACCTCACATTCTATAGGTCCAACCTGACATTTGTTCTGGTATCTAGAAGATGTGAAACACAGACACAAGTAAAAATGAGAAAGGCACCAACATGGGAGTGTGTAAATGTAGGGTATAACATTCAGACATGATCATTATAGCATGGGATTATTTTGATCCTGTCTAGAACAGATGTCATCTGATGCTATTTTAAAAATACACACACAAAAAATAATATGGCCTTTTTCATCCCAGTGCAGAGTTACAACCCTGTCTAATACTCAGTCTACCTGTGAATCTTACCTCATCTCTCACTGCACCCTTGAATCCCTCACCATTGCTGACTATCCTGCTGTCCCTGAACCTCAAGATAGGGCCTCAATTTTGCTTATGGTAAGGGTGCAAGAAAGGTTTAGGGACAGTGTATCCAAACAAGTAATGCATAAATATTCTCAGTTTTACTGATCTCTAGTGTAAATTCTGTTTTTAATACTGTGGTGCCTGGAATTTTGTGATGGAAAATCTGGGCAACAGCTAGAAAGGGGTAGTATTTAAAGAAATAATTACCAGTTTTAACAAAGGTTATGGATTTACTTATTGAAGAGAAAAAACATAGTAGAAGGAAAAAGGATACAATATTAAGAAAAAGAACTTAAGCTATAAAGAAAAAAATGTTGCAGGAGGAGAGAGAAGTTGCAGCAGGAAGTATTGACAGTGAGGAGAGAAAATGTTAAGGTCAGCTACTGGACTGAGAGAGATTGCATTTGAGAGAACTAAGGAAAGATGATTTTTAATAAAGTTTGATGGGAGTTTCTGACTGTTTATGTCTTGATGTTATTCAAGAGAATCCAATAAGATTTGAATTGTCTAAATTCCTTTTGACTGATGGATTGTATTTTTCTTCCAAGGCAACACTAAGCAAGCACTAAAGTATATAGAGCACCAGCTTTCATTTGGGTTCCATACATTCTGACATAGCTATTTTGATGGGATTAAGTCTAAATGACTTGCCTAAAATTGCCATGGGTCCAGGTACCAGGAATGAGTTCTTTATTCGAGTCTCAAACTAGATCTCTATACAGATCCTACTAGTATATTTCACAAGGAAAAGGATAATTTCAACTTAATTATATAAACTAATTCGCTTATAAACATAGGTGTCAGGGACCAGCAGTTGGTGCAGCTGTTACATTGCTGAACTCCCACATGGCCAACTGTGGTTCAAGTTCGGAACCCGGTGGTTTCAAACTTACACTGGGTGCAGGTGCATGCGTGCCCAAGATCCCAGGAGGAGAACAGAGGAGAAAGAATTGCAGCATAGCCAATCCCTTCTCTGTGTCTCTCTGGTGAGTGCACGTGCCCTATAGCAAAAAATATATTTTTCAACAAAAAAGACATTGTATTTCTGTTCAATTTTTGATTTAATGGAAATCTGGATTTTGTGTCATCTCTTTGCCTCCCAAGTGTTAATAAACTCCTCAGTTTAAATGTATTGGGTTGTCTGAAAAGTCATATTGTATTTTTCTGTTTTTCTATCCAAAAATGCATCATGACTTTTCTGACTACCCGATATTTGCTAAGAATATTTAGACTCAAATTAACTATGCTCTGGGTAAAAGTTGATACAAATATATAAAAGTAATCTCTCTGAAACCTAAAGAGGTTACATAGCTATTTCATAACTGGCAATAATGCTACAAGACTAAGTTGGGTTCAAACCTTGGTTCCTCAGGTTATTAACTGCAAAATATTGAGCAATTTTCTTATTTACTCTAAGCCTCAACTCTGACAAAGTAAAGTAGTATAACTTTATTTTTTAAATGGAAAGTTGATATTAGTGCATAGAAAGCATATAAGAAATAGTTTGGAAAACACTTTACATAAACATAGATAGATAAATAGGGCATGAACACTTCAATCACCCACTGGAAGAAAATTGTAATTGTTGAAAATGTGATGACTTGTTATAACTAAACTAGTCATCCACAAATAATTGTAAAACATACTCTTCCATCTATTATGTAAAATATATTTTAAAAACACTCTTTTTTTAGGACTTTTGTCATAAGGAGTGTATGCTTGCCATAGAGAGACAGAGAGAAACAGAGACAGACAGAGTGAAAAATCACTGCCCAATCCAGTAAAATCATGGGGAATATTCAACTTCAGTTTCTCTATGGGTCACAAATTCTAGCTTGCCCACTTTAGAAAGGCAAATCTGTGCAAATTTACCAGTCCTATTTTCACTTCCTCACAAGTGTAACCTCCCATTACTTCAAGCATTTTATTAAATAAATAAATAAAAGCATCTAAAGTGTATACCCTCTATTTTCCCTATTTCACCCTAAGGAACAGAGTGGCAACCATGACCAGATTTGGTATTATAAATTTAATATACATAATTACAGCCCAGCAGTTGTAACATAGTGGTAACACAACTGCCCCGAAAGATGAAGCCAACTGACCAACCATGAATTTGGATCCCAGGTTACCTTGAAAACACATTGGGCATACAAATCCAAAACCCTGAGAAGCTGGAAGGCTGGGGAAAGGGATTACAACCTGTAAAAACCTTATCAATGGTGTCCTTTTCCTCACTTGCATGTATGCCTGTAAATGCACATACATATGCTCTCTACCATGAAAAATTTAAATGTATACATTAATAACTTATTTTATAAAATGGCCCCATGCTTCTCTTGTTAATGTGGCTAGTTCCTGTACATGGTTTAGTCTGGGCATTTCTATCTTTGGCATGATACTGGCAGCAGGAAAGAGATGGCATCTGTGACCCATGAGGAACAGAGATTTCATTCAGGTAATCCCAGAAGTTACTTAGGGGCCACCAACTCTGTAACTGAGCCATTTGCATTTCTTTTGCCAGGGCTCTGAGAAGGCAAGCTAGCTCCTTTGTTTTGGTGGTGCTCTGGATATCAGCTCAAATTGTGGGTAGAGAATTTGGCTTGAACTCACCAGAAACCCATCCTGAGGAGCTTCCAGAGAATTAGCTTTATCCTCAAGCTCCTCAAGTTAACAAGTGGGTCCAAGGGGGGTTTATTCCCCTTCCCTGTCCCAATGGAAAAGTGAAATGCTTCCAAGTCATTTGCTGATGAATATACTAAAACTTCTCACTGCAGACAGAGAATGAACTCCTCCAACCAAAACCACATGAATTGCACCTATGTCACTTTGTCTTTACCTGGCGCTTACATTAAGTAAACTGAGTTAGTCTTATTACTGATTCCAGACTATTTATACCAATTGGTTGTTTATGTATATAGACTCTCGGGTTAAAGAATCCATTTCAATATTGGCAAATATACCTTGATTGGGTGAACACTACTTATTAGGGCAGAATTTACTAATTAGAAGTTGATAAACAAGAGGTAGCCCAAAGACAACAAAGAGCTGATCCACAGAGCTTTAAAAATTTTGATTTAGCTGCCATCTTGGCTATTTCTTTTTTTTTTAAGTTTTTTTTTCCCTCATCTTTTTTGGGGAGCAGTGGTAAGTTTTTGCTATAGGGCACTTACACTCACCAGCCAGAGACACAGAGAGGGAAAGTGAGAAATCATCCCCTGGGAGGATGGCCATGCTGCAATCCCTTCTCAATTCTCTTGAGATTTTAGGCATGAACACACACTCACCCGGTGAGATTTTCAAGCAGCTGGGTCCAGAATCTGAACCACGATCATGTGGGAGTCTAGTGCCTTTACCACCACACCACCTGCTGTCCTGACGATATTTTTAAATAAAGTATTTCACATAAATTTTAGATTTCCAGTTTCACTTGGAAAAACTGGACCCCCATTCTTGCAAGATGACAATCTTGTGACATGATTAGCAGCTACCCACTTCAGACAGGACACATCCTCTCCAACCTGGCATACTACCTACCAGGCCACTTTGCCTCCTTTTCTGCCAGCCCTTAAGGCATCTGGGTTTGTGACTGTGGAAGGAAAGATCTTGTGGTCCCAGGATTCATAGCAGAGAGGCAGTCCCCTCCCAGGACCCTCCTTTGTATATGACTAGGTGGTGCCTTATTATTTCTGCAACTCTTAAAACACAATGCCTCTCACAGAATAGGGTTATACATTTTAGTTGGCTAAATGAATAATTTATTTTGAAAACAGCCCTCATGTTTACCTTAAACTTTCCTCCCTTGTTTCAAGTACAATATTTCTTTTTTTATTTTAGTTATTCATTCATTTATTTAATTTGACCAGAGAAAGACACACAGAGAGAGGGAACATGAGAAACAAGCCACCAGGCCTGGGACTCAAACCGTGGTCTGCCATGTGAGAGTGTCCAGCGCCTTAACTACCATGACACCTGCTGGTCCCCAAACACAATATTTCTTTTAATGAAGCCTGATGTCACATCAGCTCAATCAGCAAATGTAAGCACTTACTTGACCCTGCCTTCATCACCCTAAAAATGAAACACTGGGAGTTATCTCTCTCTCTCTTTTTTTTAAAGAAAGATTTTTGCTCTAGGGTATGTACACTCACCAGAGAGACAGAGACAAAAAGCAAAAAATCAACCCCCAGGGGGACAGTCATGCTGCAATCCTGTCTCCTTCATTCTTCTCTCAGGATTTGGGGCACACACACATGCACCCCCAGCATGAGATTTAAGCCACCAGGTCCAGGACTTGAACTATGGTCAGCTACATGGGAGTCCAGCAACATAACCATTACGCCACCTGCATGCCCCAAGTCATCTCTTATAATCCATGGGCACAAATTCCTACAAGCATGAGAAGTGATTGTTTCAAATGATATGATTTTAGCAGATCTCTTCAGTCAAGTTTAGGGATGATCTCAAAAACCAGGTGATGAGCCACCTCTCAGAATCTGCAGTGCCTTTAGCCGTAAGAGCATCTGGTTGAGCTGATTCAATTCCCAGGAGAAGAGCCCTACATGATGACCAACAAAATTGTCACACAACGTGTCAAAGATGCCAGATAAATATTTGGCATGAGTCAGTCACAGAAACTGGTTGATGTGGAAGAGGTGGAGGGAGGCAGGAATAGGAGCCATAGGGAATTAACACAGTAAGAGTCAAGTTAGCTGCTAATAGGTGACATTTTCTCTCATGACTGGTACTTTCAAAGAAAGCCCTTTTATAGTTTCCCAAATGAGCAAACCAACTAACCTATTATGTTAACAGAAAGTCTAAAATTACAAAGAAGTTTATTTGCATTTGGCTAACGTGATATAGCATGTATCTGATTTGTTACTGTTTATAAACTCCAAGGCCCACTGCTTGCTTTGATATTTCCACTGTGTTTTCTCAGGCCCATCAGCACAGAAGGAATCTGCCTGCTTAGAATGGCAAGGTACACATCTGTCCTGTCTCTGCCACCTCTTCCTGCCATTGAATTTGCACATGGCAAAGAAATCACACAGATAAAGGGATTAAAATGCAAGGCTTTAGGTAAGAGAGTGGCTTCAAAAGGATACGATCTGTACTGGCTCCTATTATATACATAAGATTAACATTTAGAGCAGTCGATTTGTGATATAAATTGCATTTAAAAAATAAACCAGATATTTGGTGCCTATTTTATTCCTAAGCCATTACAAACCAATCTCGACAATTTTATTCCCAAACTTCGGCCATGCTAAGTTTTAGAAGCTTTTAGAAGATACCAAAGATATAAAAAGAATACACTTGCACTTGGGGGGTTTATAATTTGGTTATTAACTTGGAATGTACATAATAGAAACAGTGACATAGCATTTCCAGGGCAATACATGAGACACAAATGATGCAGAGTTAACACAGATAAGCATATGCATATAAAATTTATTTTTAAACTAGCATAATATGTTTTGCTGTTCAAAATTCAAAAAATAAAAAAAGCAATTGCACTCTTCCTCTCTGTGCCAGGCACTTGTACATATATTATCTGTTTGAATTCCCAGGGGGAGATATTTCTGCTTCTACAGGTGAGGGAAGTAACATTCCAAGAGGTGATCGGTTTCTCAAGAGTATTCACTGTAGCAAGAACTATAGTCAGGGTCTGCACTGGTCTTGCATACCCCATTCTAGACTTCTTTGTGCTATGTCACCACTGGATCCCAGTTCAAACTTTTTCTTTTGAATGTGGGGAATTAAATTCCTCAAAGAGGGTGACAGGTGGCATGGTGGTTGGGGGCACTGGACTCCCACATGACAGACCACTGTTTGAGTCCCAGACCTGGTGGTTTGCTTTCTCTCTTTCTCTCTCTCACTCTGTTCCTCTCTGCTCAAATTAAAATAAATAAAGATAAAAAGTCATTCTAAAAAAAAATAAATTCCTCAAAGATAGAGACATTGTCTAGTGTGAATGTACAACCTGTTAGTATGACCATCTCAACCAGGTTTAGCAAGAACTTTTCTGTTTTGTACACTAAAATACCACATTGTGGAAATTACTAATGTCTCGGTATCAAAAAGAAAAGTTTGGGGCCAGCAGGTGGCATGGAAGTGGCATGGAGGTTAAAGCAGCTGGATCCCACATGGCTGATTCCACAGTTAAGAGTTCCAGACCTGTCAGCTTGAAAACCATGCCAGGCACAAGTGCATATGTGCCCAAAATCCTGAGAGGAGAATGGAGGAGAAGGGTTTGCTATGTGGTCATCCCCTGGGGAGTGATTTACTTTCCCCATCTTTCTATCTGTCTTGTCTCTGTCCAGCAAGCATACGTACCCTCTAGAAAAAAACTAAAAATAAGTAAATAAAAGGAAAAGTTTTATGTCTCAGCCAATTACTCAGTCTCAAGCAAACTGGGGTGGTTGGCCGCCCTATCTATAGTTCCCTATATATATAGAGGGACAGAGTCACTCCTAATATCTGCTTCATTAGCATCATTCCCACATGTCCCCACCACAGCCCACATATAATTCTCCAGAGCCCAGCTAAAGTTCAGAGCCAAAAACAACAGTTCTTAAAACAGAGTAGAAACTTAACAGAGTGTACTTGCTGAATTAGTGTCCATGTTTGTCTAGTCTCCTGGTTCACAGGCCACAGTACTTTTTCTTGTAGTTGATACTTGTCAATGTTTACTGAATCAAATATGGATGAGATAAGTCTATAATAAACACCAAGGATAATCTTAAAGAGTTAAAGAAGGCTCAAAGTGAGAGGGAGGATTCGTCTGTATATCTGAGTGATGGTGGAGAACTTGTCGACTGGTGGCTTAATAATGAGTAGCATATCTCTCTCCTCCAGAAGAGCAGCTGGTGGAGCCACTTGTCCTCTCCTCAGAAGTACCTCCCCAAGTCACTTCTCAGCTGCCAATACCATTTAGGTCCCCAAAGGACCCAAGGATAGAAGGGGTGCCCCAATGACACACACACTATGTCTGGGACAATGAGGGAACATCTTAATATACATTATCCCATTTAATCCTTGCAAGAACATGATGAAGTTACTACTATCATCCTTATCTTTTGGAGAAATTAAGCAAAGCTTAAATTCAGTAAAGTTTCTAAAGGTCAAGGGATGGAAGTCAGAGCCAAGCTGTTACGTACAATGGTATAGTATATCTGAAGTTATACAATTGATGGACATGATAATAAGATGGAAACTCACTGATTTCTTATGTCTTTGGGGTGCGTCAATAATCACTAGAATAGGTATTTTCTGATAATGGTGAGAAATTGGAGAAGAAAAGATTATGTAAAGAGATCTCTGGAGAATTTAAGGTAGCTTAAGTTTGCCAGCTCTTTCTTTTGATATTTGCGGCTTTGTGCTTGGGGCTTATAAATCTGAACCTGTGCCAAACACTGTAAGCAGTTTTCCTATAACTGCATCTGCAGTATTCTCAACTTAAAAATGCTTCCCTTGAAAGGCCTAAAATGTACCCTTCTTAAAAGAAATCTCATACAATATCCTTGTCAATGTTCTCCTTTTCCCCCTCTTACTCTCTTTTCTTTTGTATGAATTGGATTCTCTGGTACTGATATTCCTAATGCACATGTAAACAAAACCATACTCTTTGGGTATAATATTCTTAATTACAGAGACTATATTCTAATTAGCTAAGACCCACTGTAAAATATTCATTTTTATCAGCCCTATTTTTCATTTAACTGTGGAAAGGCATAGAATCGAAGAATTTTAGCCCTAGAGAGAATAAACGGAGAGACAATCTAGTTTGGTGATTTTCTAAATTTGATCTGTAGAGACCTCAGGAGCCATTCAGTAAGGGATCAGTCAACAAGGTGCCACCATCACCAACAGACAGTGAGAAGGCTGGGTAGTTTTGCTTCTTGCAATCGAGAACCTTGGCAAATCTGCTTTTGTCTTGATATGATTTATCTTATGATTTATTTTAACCAAAGAGTTCTGGCAGGAAGAAAGTATGAACACCACAGAGTCGTCAGTTGTCTCTTGCGAATAAAGAAGTTGGGGTGGGGGGCAGGTCAGAGAAACGAAGCTATTGGTGATGAAGTTGATTCTAGAATCCAGTTCTCACTATACCCTTAGCAGGAAGCATCCCAGAAATTTACCTTGGCAAATCTCATCCCACATAACTTCTCAGACCTTAAGACTCAACTAGATGGCCTGGAGGCTGGCCTTTCATGTACAACACTCAACAAACTCCAGTGTTACAAAATGAAATTGTATTGCCTTTTTGCATTTTTAAATCTCCTGAGGTTGACTTTCAAATAGTACTATTTTTGTGAATGTCAATGTTCATTCCAGTAAAATGTGAACAATATTCCTCACATTCCTCCCTTTGAAAAGGAAGTCAGATATCCAGGGACAGTACCTAGGAAACTCCTTCAATCTGTTTTTTTTCTTTTTTTTTTTTTTTTAAAGATTCCACACACACACCCTGCCCCCCCCAAATAGGTAGAATGTCTTTGTCAATATCGTCAAAACAGTACAGGCCTTTTAGACTATAGTATTTTAGTGAAGACAAGATCAGCCACTATAGATCATATCATGGTTAAGAGCATGAGCTCTGGTATCAGACAGGTGATCTAGGACAAATTATCTCACCTCATTAAGGTCTCAATCACCTCATATGAAAAAATGAGAGTGCTAATAATACCAACTATCTCATGGGTTTGTTGTACAAATTACACAGAGGTCGTGCAGAAATTGCACCATGCTTAGCACAGTACATGCTTAATAAAGGCTAGCCATTATTATTGTTATTGTTAATAACTTAACAATAGTAATAATATTATTATTAAAACAAAACAGTATCTTTGAAAAATGCCACGGAAATTTCTTTCCAACCCCAGACTCCTTTCAGACTTCAGAGGAGCTGTCCTAGAGGGTACATAGTCATTTGTACCAAGGACTGCTAGTACTTGGTTTTCTGCCTAGGAACTGAGAAAAAAAAAGGCAGCAGGCACATTAGCTGGTGCACTCTACATTACACATCATCCACATTGTGCAAGCTGCCACCATTTGTGGGAATCTCTTCAGAAGCCTATCTCTCAGTAGCAAGCATTCCACCATCCTGGCATCATGAAAATTTCACCATTTGCAAAGTGCGTCCTTGAAGAGTTTGATTTTATCTGGAAACTACAAGGACATAGGGCAGATAAGTGTCTTTACTTTGACTTTTCAGGGAGCACAGGAAAGCTGAGAGACAATCAATACCACACCTACAAGTACATGACTGGTCCATGGCACACTCATATCTTCTGACTTTGGTCTAAGACTTTTTAGAGATTTTTACATACATAATCCATGACTAATATATTTGGATTGGCAATTCTAAATCAACTCTTAAATCAAAGGTTGTATATTCAAAACCATGTTGTGGGAAATGTAAGTATGGGAATTAAGCCTGGTATAAGGTAATAGGCCAGGTGATGACTGAGGTCATCTAAAAGCTCCTACCGTCCGTTCACCTGCAAGTGCTCTTAAGGTACAAGACAACTGGTACTCTCATACGCTGTTGCTGGAAATGAGAAATGGCACTGCCTCTTTGGAAAACAGATGGACAGTATTGTTCAAAGTAAAAATACATTTTCCATATGACCCAGTCATTCATGCTTAGGTTTTTGCCCAAGAGAAATGAAAGCATAAATACAGACAAAGCCTTGAGCACAAATATTCAAAGAAGCATTATATATAATAGGCAAAAACTGGAAACAATCCAAACGTCACAAGTGAATATATGTTATGGTATAGCCCAGAATGAAGTTCTAATCAGTAATGAAAACGAACCATTTGTACACACAACAAAATGGATGATTCTCAAAATAATTTTACTGAGTGAAAAAAATTCTAGAAAATACTAATTAATCTTTTCCTGCAAATCTGGGGAGTTTACTGAGCCTAGGGAACAGGCAGCAAGTGGGAAAATATGAGGGCTGGGAAGAAATAGATTACAAAAATATACAAAGAAGGTCCAGCAGGTGGCAAGGTGATTAAGACACAGGATTCTCAACATGAACAGCCATGGTTCAAGCCCTGGAACTGTGGCTTGAAAATCACGCTAGGGATGTGTACACGTGTGCCCAAAATCCCAGGAGAAGAATGGAGAAGAGATTGCAGTGTGACCAACCCTACTGGGGAAGGGGGGTGACTTTTCACTTTCCCTCTCTCTGTCTCTCTCTGGAGAGCACATGCACCCGGTTGTATAAACCTAAAAAAAAAAAAAAAGAAAAAAAAAATGAAACCTTTGAAAGCCTTGAAGGTCATCGATACGCTCATTATCTTGATTGTGATTATGGTTTCTGGTGTGTAAATGGGAGTTGAAACTATAGAATTTAAATATATGCAGTTTGCTGTATGGTGATTATAAGTTATAACAACCTCCTAGGGCTGACACAATAAAGTACCATAAACTGAGTAGTTTTAAGTAACAGAAATTTATTTTCTCACTGTTCTGGGGCTAGATGTCCAGGATCAAAGCACTGGCAGGGGTGGTTCCTTCTCAGGCTGTAAGAAAGAACCTGTTCCATCTTCTCCCCTAGCTTCTGGTGCTTTGCTGGCAATCTTTGTTATTTCCGGACCTGCAGAAACCTGATCTTGCCTTCAGTTCACATAACGTCCTTCCTAAGTGTACATCTGTATTCCAATTTCCACTTTACACGAGGACATCAAGCACATCGGATTAGAGGCTCACCCTACTCCAGTGTTCCTTCCTCTTAACACACTGCGAGGTACTGGAGGTTAGCACTTCAACATATGAAATTGTGAGGGATATAATTCAAATCATAACAGCAATTATACTATACAAAGCTGTTTAGGACAAAAACATGAAACTACTAAACTAGTTAAATTCAAATTTAATCATCAATTTTATGTAATAGATGATGTACTTCCCCCCTTCTTTCCTAAAATTAAGTTACTTTTTGAAGCGTGAATATGGTATAATGCCCCATCTGTCTTTCTTTTTCTCTGCTTTTCTGTACACTTAGACCACTCAGTTCTCTCATCCTTTTCCCTTCCATCATGTTTGTTTGTTTTGTTTTGTTTAGTTTTGGAGAGGTTTTTGCTACTGGGAGTGTGCGCTCACCAGAAAGCCAGAGAAAGACAGAGAGACAGAAAGTGAGAAATCACCACCCCCGGGGGGATGGCTTTGTCACAATCCTTTCTCCTCTATTCTCCTCTAGGGATCTTGCGCACACAGGCACATGCGCCTGGCGTGAGTTTAAGCCACCGAGCCCAGGGCTTGACCTGTGGTTGGCTATGTGGGAGTCCAGCAACATAGCCATTATGTCAACTGCTGGTCCCCCTTTCATCATGTTAATTCATGGAATTTCTATGGAATCATTTTTTTCTTAGCATATGCTGAGACATCAGTTGATTTTCACCTGGTAAGAAGTCACATGTACATTAAAATCACTGTGTTCTTCTCTCGTCAGCTCCAAATAATTTGTGTGGTACAGCTTAGCATCAATATCTTCATAAACTCAAAGGTAGACACTGGCACTAGATTATGTCATTTATCTGCATTCAGTTATAAGAAGGTCACTGGGATAATCCAGAATATTCTCCTACTGATTTTTTAGATTATGATTGGGATTAGAACAAATACAAATTTCTCCATATATACCCCAAAATCAAACTGTTGGGTTGTATGGCAGTTATATTTTTAACTTTTTGAGGAACCTCTATCTGTTTTCCATAATGGCTATACTAATTTCCATTCCAACAGTGTGCAAGGATTCCCTTTTCTCCACATCCTTGACAACACTTTTTATCCTTCATCTTTTCTTTTATTTGGAGAGGTTTTTGCTATAGGGTGTGTGTGCTCACCAGAAAGACACAGAGAGACAGAAAGCAAGAAATCACCCCCCAAGGGAGATGGCCACACCGCAATCCCTTCTCCTCCATTTTCCTCTTGGAATCTTGGGCACGCATGCACATGTGCCCGGCGTGAGCTTAAACCACCAGGTCCGGAACTCGAATCGCGGTCGACTACATAGGAGTCCAGTGACATAGCCATTACACTAAATGCTGGTCCCTCTTTCATCTTTTTGATAGCAGCCGTTTTAAGAGGTGGGAGGTGATAACTCACTGAACTTTGAATCTGCGTTTTTTTGACAGTGATTTTGAGCATTTCTTTTTCATGTACTCATTGGCCATTTGTAGTTCTTTTGAGAAATCTCTGTTCAGGTCCTTTATTCTTTAATCAGGTTGTTTCCATTCTTACATTGAGTTGAGTTTCTTATATATTGCATTTTTGGATACTAATGTTTTATTATATGTACAGCACATATCAGATATATATTTTCTCCCATTCTGTAGATTGCCTTTTTCACTCTTTTATTTTATTGTTTTCTTAGCTATGCAGAAATATTTTGGTTTGATACAGTCCCATTTGTCTATTTGTACTTTAGTAGCTTGTGCTTTGGGTTTCATATTTTGCAACATAGCAGACTCTTAAAAATTTATCCACAAACTTTTGAGAAAGCTGCGGATCCCCGTTAGTTACACTAATAAAAGAGATAGACCCTCTAGTCTGAAAATCATGAGAGCCACAGTAAGAGTTTAAATCCACTGACATTCCTCAGATGTTCCAAAGTACATGGCAAGTTTATCCTTCTTGAGATTTCAGTTTGCTCATTCATAAAAGGAAAGGGTTGAGCCAGATTATTCCTAAGGTTCTTCTCAGCTCCAAGTTCCTATGGTACTTGCTGAATTGGATTACAATACGACCTTGGTGATAAGTCACCATTTATATTACATATCTATCTGCAGCTTTCTTTTCCCAAAGTTGTGAAACTCAAAAATTCTCTTTTTCAAAAGATAGATGGAATGTGATGCAAAGGTTGGGCAAAGATAGAGGCTCAATGGCACAATGTGAATTGAATTCAAGAGAATAAGGATTTTAACAGATGATTAGTCTGGCAGGTGAGTACTTAGTTACCCATGAAAATGGAATATGGGCAATGTTTTACGCAGAAGAGACTGTGCATAAGTTCAGAGCTAAAAAGCATCAGAGTCCTTTATTATAAAAATAAAATGAAGCACATGCCAAATGAAGACAAACTTGACAGAGGAAGGTACTAGATGAAATGTAAAGGAAATTCTGTGAGCTGCAGTGTTTCTGCAAAATGCACATAAACCAGTTGTATATAGCCTATCTGCCAATCTTTCTTTTATAACCTCATAGGCCCCTAGGACTAAAAGTAAGTGTGGATATTAAATTTACGATAATAGGGACACTGAATTCCAGTGCAGTAGTCTAAGTATTTCTTATGAGGAATGGTTCTGAACTTCCTTAAAGTTTTATGGTTACTGAAAGAAAAAGGATGTTACCAAGAGAAAAGAGAGTACAAGCTGCTGGGAGGGGCAGCCCATCTTCTCCCAGCTTGAAATCTCTGGGAACTTCAGGAAGGTGTTTTTATTTTAATTAGGTTATCAATCAACGAATAATAGTTTTAAAAGGAATGGAGAGTTGGAAAGCCCTGAAGTAGTAACTATACACATATTGTTTGCTATAATGGTGCCTTCTTTCTATGATTCTGAGCTAATCATTTCCTTTCACCTATCTTACCAGACTTATTTTGAGGTTAAGTAAGATAATAGCCAACAGCAGGCAATGTGGTTCCGTTTCTCATATATGTTGCTGTATTTCCAGTATAGATCATCACATGTTGCAAAATTTCTTCCTCACTTTCTAGACACACACCTAGTCTACACTCCCCAGCTTCCCTAGCTATTTAGGTGTAGTTATGTAATTTACCAATGGGATACAGGTGGAGGTAATGTGAACCATTTCTTGGACTGTTCCATGTGATGATTTTTTTTTTTTTTTTTTTGCTATAAGGTGTGTGCAATCGCCAGAAAGACAGAGAGAGAGAAAGAGAGAGAGAGAGAGAGAGAGAGAGAGAAATCACCCCCCAGGGGGATGGCCATGTCACAATCCCTCCTTTCAGTCTCAGGATCTAGGGCATGCGCGCACATGTGCCTGGTGTGAGTTTAAACCACCGGGTCCAGGACTTGGACTGTGGTTGACTACATGGGAGTTCAGTGAGGTAGGCATTACACCATCTGCTGGTCCCACATGTGAACTTTTATTCCCTCTGTTCCCCTGTCCTCTATGTGAATGAAAAGGGAGTTGGATTAGATGGCTGTCAAGGTCTCTGGAGGAATTAAGTTCTACAAATACAAATAGAGCCTTTGTAACTATCTTGGTAGCACAAGGGTAATACGGTGCTCAAGCAATGCTGGATCCACATGAAAGATTGAGGGTTCAGTTCCCTGGTCAATCTATATGTGCTGGGCAAGGATGTCTATGATCCTGGCTGGCTGGGAGGGCTGGGAAGAGGCTGGGCATGAGATTATGTTGAGGGTGCTTGTCCTTATTTTTTTGTCTCTCTCTCTCTTGACTTCCGCTCTCCCCTGAAATAAATAAACTTTAAAAAATAGAATTCTCTAATCAAGCATAAAACATTATTTGATGGGGAACCAGCAGTTAGCGTAATGGCTATGTCGCTGGACTCCCACATAGTCTACTGCAGTTCACATCCCGGACCTGGTGGCTTAAAACTCACGCTGGGCATGTGTGCGTGTGTGCCTAAAATCACGAGAGGAGAATGGAGGAGAAGGGATTGCAGCGTGACTATCCCCCCTGGGGGGGGTGATTTCCTGCTTTCTGTCTCTATGTCTCTCTCTGTCTGGCTGGCGAGCGCATGCGCCCTATAGCAAAAATCTCTCCAAAAAAAAAAAAAAAAAGAAAAGAAAAAACATTATTTGGTGTATCTGCAATTTTAGTTGCAACTCAACTAAAATTGTAACAGTACTATAATCTATTAATGTTAATTCTATTAAAGGAAACAAACCATCCTAGTTTATTCAAGACTGGGGGACTTCATGAGATGTGAAACTTTTAGGCCTAAAACCTGGAGAGTTCCAGGCGAACCGAGATGGGTGATCATCTTTGTTCCATGTCAAGTTATTAGATGTAAATGCTAAAACTATTTTAATTACCGAAACTCCAATCAATCCCTTTTTATGTTGGAATGATTTTATATGCAGTACAAAACTAGAACACCAGAACTACGTATTTAGTAAAGCCATTCAATTGTCAAAAAATTTTGGAAAAATACATTCCATATGAAAGTTACCAGTGATCACAATAATCACATAATTATAATTGATGTGATTTGTATAGCCATCAACCTCTATGAGCTTGTTAGCAATTGTGTTAAAACTATAATATTAGTACAGAGTTTGGTTAGAAATGAACAAACAAACAAAACCAAAGAAATGCTAACAACAGGCACTCTATTAATACTTCAACTAGTGAGAGACATATTTCAGCTTTTAAAACTGTGGCTTTAAATGTCATATTATAATTTTTTCTTAAAATACAGTGTTCTTTTAAAGATTATTCAAATGTGATCCTCTAAAATTTCATCTTTCTTCTTTTCTCCCCTCATTTATCACATAGATCAGTATAATTAGGCTAATACCAATTATCATGTTTCTTCAAACCAATGCTAAAAACCTCAGTGGAATTATGGGAGAATCCAGAGGGGTTTGTAGCGTCTCAACATAGTCAACCCTTGGGACAAGAACTCCTCCTTACATCAAGCCTAAGACCTGGTTCTCTTAAGAACTCTCAGATCCTTCTATTCAATTCCATCATCCTTCAAAGACTCCCAGGTTTTATGTAATACCCAAAATAAGTAACTATAAAGATAAAGGTCTTTTGTCTTTCTTTCTTTCCTTTTTGTCTTTCCTCTTTCCTTTCTTCCTTTCCTTCCTTTTCTTTTCCTTTTTTTTTACTAGGAGTAATTCAACTGGATTTGGGAATCTTAAGCAAGAAACAAGTGAATTTGGCTTAGTTATGCTAGTTCATTGAATGAGTGTTTCTTATTCATTCATCCCAATGTCAAGGGACTTTATTTAAAGTGTCAGTTCATTAAACATTTCTGAAACTCTTTTTCAGTACAAAATGGCAGTATCTAAAATTTGTATCAATTAACCATTCACAATTTTGCACCATCAAATTCCTAATAACTGGACCAACTTTCAGACTCTTTTATAACTTTTAAGCCTCTTTTATTCTCTCTCTCTCTCCTTTTTTTTTTTTCTCACAGCAATCTTTCCAACACATGGCAACTCTTGTCCTCCCACCCAAGTTCTTTCCTGCACCTCTGAAACACATACTTCTTCCTAGTGATAATGCTCCTTCTGTCTGGAGCTAAATAAATGCAGTGGTCAAGTAGAAATAGGCAGAGTTTCCTCTCTCACTCTTGCTCTGGGGAAAAGGGAAATTAGTTTAAATAAAGGATACGCTGATTTAACCAGAAATGAACTGAACAGCAGGGAGACAGAGTCTATTTCTTTCACTGGAGCTGCTAGTGCCTTTAAGATATTTCATAACATGTGTCAGTTCAGACAAGTAGGATGATGATTTCTTTAGGTTTTCTAGCATGTCTTCCTAGGAGTAGAAGGGAGATGATGCTGTCTATATGAGGTGGACTTAATGGGGTTAAGACTACTACAGATGTCGGTCTAAGCAGGGCTGTTGAAGCTATCAATGATGGTGAAGAGTTACTCTAGGAGGCAAGATCTATAACAGTCTCCCTGATTTGGAGGAGACTGGAATCATTGGTCCACCTATCTGACCTAATATCTTGTTTTAGTCTTCAATACCTGGCTAAAAATGCCCAGTGTTCACATTTTTCAGACACTTCTGCACACCAAGCACTGCCCATAGCATTTTACAGGTTTAGTCTCCCTTCACCAACATAGTCCTTTGGGATAGAAACTGTTATTAACCCCACTTTACAGCCAAAAAATCTAAGGTTTAAAGAGGTAGTGATTTGCCCACAGGGACACAGTTCATAAATAGCAGTGCTGGGATTTAAAACGCCGGTGTGCCTGATTTCCAAGCTCATTCATTGGTGCCTCACTCATACCATTCCCATAAAATCTCTTCCAAATAGGGGAGTCTATTATAGATCTTGGGTCCTAAGAGTAATTCCTCATCATCATTGATTGCTTCAACAGCCCCACGAAGACCTACCTGTGAAAAATTCCACCTCATAGAGACACAATCATCTCCCTTCTACTTCCAGGGAAACTTAAAGGACAAGCTCTAAGAAATGTGCATTCTTTTCCTGATCATTCAAGTTCTGTTTTTTCACCAAATTCCATGCCACATACAGTCTGCATGGAAAAAGGAGGAAGACAAATGCATGTTAAAAACTTGAGTTGAGTTTTAGACTCAACTAGCTTCGAAAGTTTTTAAATAGGCAGCAATGGGCATTTTTTTTTTCCCCTAGCAGGCCCTCTGCTCTTCACCTACCTTTAACCTGAATCCTAATATCTTTCCCTAATAGCAGTGCTGGGATTTAAAACGCCGGTGTGCCTGATTTCCAAGCTCATTCATTGGTGCCTCACTCATACCATTCCCATAAAATCTCTTCCAAATAGGGGAGTCTATTATAGATCTTGGGTCCTAAGAGTAATTCCTCATCATCATTGATTGCTTCAACAGCCCCACGAAGACCTACCTGTGAAAAATTCCACCTCATAGAGACACAATCATCTCCCTTCTACTTCCAGGGAAACTTAAAGGACAAGCTCTAAGAAATGTGCATTCTTTTCCTGATCATTCAAGTTCTGTTTTTTCACCAAATTCCATGCCACATACAGTCTGCATGGAAAAAGGAGGAAGACAAATGCATGTTAAAAACTTGAGTTGAGTTTTAGACTCAACTAGCTTCGAAAGTTTTTAAATAGGCAGCAATGGGCATTTTTTTTTTCCCCTAGCAGGCCCTCTGCTCTTCACCTACCTTTAACCTGAATCCTAATATCTTCCCCTAGAGTTTTCTAAGGAACACGGGGATCTACATGACAGTTTCAGGGTAACACAAAGTAGATGGATATTCAGGGGCATCAAATATTTATCAGACTTCTATGCAAGACAGCAACAAATGCTATAGGGATCAAGACTTTGACTTCAAAGAATGGTTCAAAAATAATTGTATAATAATGTATCCTTCCAAATTCCACAGAAGTTTTAAGCTTGGACCTCATGAAGAAACGTTACCTCATTCTCTTGCCTGATGGTGTTCAGGACTGAGGAGCTAATAATACCCTAGCTTAAAGTATCGCCAACAACGAAAACTAGCTACCCTCAAGTTGAAATTCAAGTTCAAAAGCAGCTTCCAAAGATCAATTCTACACCTTCTTTCCATCTTTGTTCTCAGACACCTTCTACTTCTAACAGACTGCAATCTCAAACCCCTGCATGTTAGAACACAACGTTCATGCCCAACAAATCAGGAAACTTAACTGCGAAGTTTCAGAACCGTTTTCTGAAAGCCTCCCTAAATCGTATGTGGCTTCTCCATTCTGTTAAATGTCCAAATACTACTTCCCACGGCCTGGGAACCGACCAATTCCACAGTCACGCATGTATGCCCACCCCGGCATGTACGCACAGACTAAGGAATCACCATGTATTTTACGACAAGGATCAGATTTCAGATTGGAACTTGGCTTTCTCAGGGCTCCAATTTTATCGGCTTCTCTGCCCCTGAACTCGAGTCCTACATAGTTGCGTAGAGATGTAACCCCATTGTGCCTAGCTGGCCTCCTAGCAGGTTTTTGTTTTTATTTTTTGGTTTGTCTTTTGCTAAGAAACGGCAATAAGCCTTGCCTCCCTAACCCAGCCTCTGATTGTAGTCCCCCAGACAAAAAGCTGCAGCCCCGCTGCTCCCTGCAGAGGCGCCGGCGCAACGCTACCCCGCCACCCCAGGCCCGCCGCGCTGCGCCTTTGTTGGGTTGGCTACAGATGGTGCCCCAGCACCGGGCTGAACGCAGGGCGGGAGTTGGGGGCGGGAGGCCGGGAGGGGAAGGCTGGGAAGGGGGTGGGACAGGAGGGGAGGAGACGGCAGAGCAGCCAATCAGCGCGCAGCCCATCAGCTGACCGCTTTTGCTTACACCAGGTGCACGCCGGCTGCGGGGAGCACAAAGCGGGGCGCACCGAGGGCGCCGGCAGCTAGCCGGGGACCAAGGCGAGGCCCGTGCGCCCGCGGCTGCAGCGCCCGGGGGGCAGGGAGAAGGGCCGGGGGCGGCAGGCCCCGGGGGCGGGACCGACATCCCTAGGCGTCTGGGGAGCTTTCCTCCCGACCTGGCCGCTCGCTGCCCAGCCCTCTGCACCCCACTTCTCTTACCCTTCTCCTTTCTAATCCTGCCTGCCTCTACTCTGGCCCCCAAGAGCAGGATTGAGCTCAGCCCCGCTAAGCAGCTGTTGCTAGTGTCTCAGCCTCGCCTCGGGTCTTGGTGCTCTGCCGGGGGTCCCCCAAGGATCCTGTGCGCGCTGCGGACCCGGAGGGAGGCGCCGCTCAGTCGGTCCTCCTCCTCCTCTTTTTCCTCCTCCTCCTGCTTCGGCCGCTGCTGCCGCTGATGGTGCCTGGTCCGTGCGCACCTCAACATCCCAACTAGCCCGGCCTCGGGGTAAGTGTTCTGGCCAACAGGGCCGCGGCAGGAAGTATGGGAGGCTGCAAGGGCAAGTCGAGGCAAACTTGGTAGCGTGACGGACCCTACAGGGTTTGGGGAGCCGCGGATAAAATAGCGGGCGGGCCTAAGGGGACAGGGGGCGCGGTTCATGTACCTGGGGAATATGACGAAGTATGGAAACGGGAGTCTAGTTACTAACACCACCCCTCCCCTAAAAAAAAAAAAAAAGAAAAAAAAGAAAAAACCCAAAAAACAAAAACCAAAAAACCCAGATTGGTTGGAAAGGCCAGACAGAAATGGGCAAAAGGTATTGAGTGGAGCCAAGCCCGCTTGATTCTAGGGATTGACCAGAGGGAGGGTGGTGCCCGAGAATTGGAAGAACAGCTGGGTTATGAACTGGGGAAGGCAGCCAGGGCCATAGAAGACCGTGGAAAGAGGGTCAGGGAGTTGGAAAGAGGTCCAAGATAAGGGTAAGGAAGGTGAATGGTTGTGGGGAGAGGAAACGGGGAAGAATGTCCTGGCGATGGCCTTGTCGATAAGAGAAAGGGGCAAGGAGCATGATTCACAAAGCACTGACTATACTGAAGTCAGAGCATTGGGGAAAATCGACTCAACTATAGGGCAATCTACGTGGGGAACAAATCTTACTCTATTAATTTTGAACCCAGAAGGGGTAGCAGCGCTCAGCACCAGGAATACCCAAATGTCCTGGGAGCCTCCGTCTCCTCTAGGAACGGAGCCCACGTTGGGTTCTCGGCTTGGCCGAGGTCAGCCGCGAGGAAAGTTTGTTAGCAAGTGGCCTTTGTGCTGCGTGTTGCGGGGTGTAGGCTGCCGCTGAATCGGCACTTTCAGGTTCCCGCAGAGGTATTCCCTGCCCAGCCCGCTGGGGTGCGGTGGGAAAGTCCGACCGCAGAACATTGGAAAGCCCGTCCCGGGACGGCTGAGAGGGAACCGACAGGGAGAGATTTGGCAGTGGCACCTGCCTGCACCACCTAAGTCCCCTCCCCAAGAACATGCCTGGCCGTGAATGAATGAAAAATAACTACAGTGCAAATGGTTTTGAGACATTTTTACCACGCGCAAAGGTCAGAGTCCAGAATATGGACTGTTCTCTAAATCCCATTCCACCATTAGTATTTTCATACTAAGACTAGATAATAAAAGAAAAACATAATTCAAATTCGGCGAGAGAACAGGTACTGATGACTTGGGGTTTTTGCTTGGAGGATTTTATGAAAGACAGTATTTTAATGTTTTGTTTTGAAATTTGCATTTCCATGACAGTGTAAATTATTAATATTAGCCAAATATGCTTACTATTTCATTTTTAAAAGCTAGGACTAGAGGAGTGGAAAGTTCAGGAAGGCACTTTGATCAGTATAAATCTAGAGTAAAAGTGGTGCTGTTGGCTCCAGGGCCATGTGTGCCCCGAAGTTTCTGATTTGCATGCAAATGTGAGCGGATCCTGGCAGATGTCTGGCCTCATCCATTCACATGAAGGAATTTGAAAAGACAAGGAGTCTTCAGTTAACAATAGACCTTAAGAAAATGAAATAAAGGCGCAGTGTGAGTTTTTCTGTTTGGGAATTTCATGGCTTGCTGACACCTTAATTCAAGAGCCAAATTCTTTGAGTGCGGTTGTATTCAAAGCTCAAAGTACTGCTTGCTCTTTACCTGGCTGTACGCAAATGCAAGGTTCAAGCCAGAGACCCTGCGCTAGTTAGGAAAATGTTTATATGAAGCAGATAGTAACTTTAAGTCACTTTGGCTCACTTGAGGTAGTTTCTGAATCAACCCCTCAAACTTTTAGAGTTTCTTTTCTTTTATATTGAATAATTTTACTTCTGGCCCATATTTGCTCCCTAGATCAGAGATATTATGTATAAGAGAATATAGTTAGCCTTGACTGACATGAAGATCTCACTGGAATGTTCACTGTCCAGGAAAAATCATTTTGGTTCTTAAGGCACCAAACTTGGAGAACTGCAGGGGGGTGAATGTGCCTAGTTACTAGAGTAGTTCTGGAGTGGCAGAACAATGAGGGGAGACAGTCATGCAATGGATCCCCAGGCAAGGACCTTTCTGCCTTGTCTAACTTTAGGTGATTGACCATGCTGCATTGTTCACCTTCTGGCATTGTGTGACCACTGAACAAAAGGCCGTGTGGGCTGCACGTGAGGCCAGAGATTCTATCTACTGACAAACTAGCTCCCAGCACTATGGCCTCCCTTTGTCAGTCTCAAACACTGTGGAAGGGAAATAAGAACCCCCTCCCTGCACAGCGTTTGCCCCTGTATTCTATATATTCACTGAAAGGGACATTAAAATACAACCAAAACAAACAAACATTGTTTTGGAGGGCTCAGTGTTTAAAGGGAAGGATAGGCAACAGATGTTAGTCTGCTGTTTTACATCTTTCCTTAAGTTATTTTTACTGTTTCAGTGCCTTTTATACATAATACAGTATTTTCCCAGGAGGGAAAAAATGAATTGAGTCAAATTTAAGTAAGAACATGTTATAGCCAAGTTTGCATTTTCTGTCTAAGAACAATATAGAAGTCAGAAAGTAACATATCATTGTAATAAACTTACGTGACTCTTAAGCCTGGTAGTCTGTCTTCCTGATGGAGTCAAGGGACAGCTATAAAAAATATTTAACATGTCTAAACTAAACTATAAGTCATGTTGTTGTAAAATTATTTATGGTTTTTCCTAAATAAACTGGTGACTTAAGATGTCCAAAACCTCACATGGGTGAAAACATTGCCTTTCCTGTCTGTGAAATCTTTATTCTACAAGTCTAATAAAAGGAAAGATTAGAGCTCATTATTTAGTAACTAAAAGTAATAAAGTACCTGATCATTAGAAACAATCATTCTGTTAAATAAAAGAATCTCACCAAATCCAACTGCAGACTATGGCTCTGATAAATAACCAGTTACCTCTGTTTAGTGTGTGAACTTCTGAAAAAGAATGGAAAATGTAGCCATTGATCGTTTTCTAGTTAGCACCTGCGAAGGCTACTTTCCTGACATGAAAGCTAGAGCCCTGAGCACATATTCCAAAGTGACACTCGTGGTAGTATACCAAGTGCCAAAGAAAACCTGCCTCTACAGTGTTACAGTGCTACCCTCATGCCAATTAGCTATAAATAATGATTATAAATAAACACAATGGTGGACTTTTTATTATGCCCCAAATAGGCATAAACCTCAGATTCAATATGGCTAATTACAGGACATGGAGGTCATTTTACTAGACTTTCACAATGCCTTCTTGAGATTTATTTTTAAGCTATAAGATGATAGTTCTCTGAATGGTTTATTCGTGCCCTAATGTAAGGTTGCTCAAGTATTATACTTAATTTTTTTGAAATTACTGTGCTGAACTTCTATTTTTGGGTAAACCAATGTGGAGTTAAAGCAGTCTTCTTTTTAGAGTCATATTTTGGTTTCTGGGAACAACAGAAGTATCTTTAACTCATGAATAGTACTTAGATTAAATTTTATTCAAGATGAAGTTGTAATTATATAGATGAGGTCAGAATGTATTCCCTCTTGTTTTGGTTCAAAGTACAAAATAAACACAGAAGTTAAACCTTATCTGTAAAATTCTATACTTTGGTGACCAAGAGAACCATTTGTTCTAAAAGTCTTAAATGAAGTTTGCTTTCTGAATTTTATCTTAGCATATTACCGTTCACCTACTTTATGATATATTTGTTACAAGGTATAGGTACCAAATCTTGAAAAATAGACAAGTATATAATGAATGGTTTATTGCTATTACTCTGCAATTCATGATAAAATTATATATATGTGTGTGTGTGTGTGTGTGTGTGTGTAGTTCCAGACTTTATGACCACCCTGTAGAACAATTAAGCATATTATTTAATAATTAAAATATATTCCACTTCATGTTATAGTATGGTTTTTAAAGAAATAATATGCAATCTTACATACTATTATATTTTTCATGTTTCTAATGTTTTCAAAAGCTCCAGCAAAGGTAAGATATTATTAGCAATTCTGTCAGTTCTTTGGTAAGCAAGCTATCCAGTCCTAGTTAGGTGATCTTAGATCAGTTTATTAACCCCAGCCATCCTCAATTTCCTCATTTCTAATATGGCAGGGCCAGAAGGGTTAACTGCCAAAATGAGTGAATTTGCTAAAAGGTTTATAGAAGCCATGCTTTAGTACCACAACTAATATAAGTATTTAACTTAGATGGAACCATTGCCCCTACTTCACTGAAATCATCTCTGAGAGGCAGAGAAGCTAGGCTTAACCTTGGAATGATACACACCGAATGTCCTGTGCACGCTGACTTCTCGCATGCCTGCTGAAGATGCTGCTACATCACCTTAAGACACTTAGTTCTGAAAGCCGTGGAGTGAAAACTGCTTTTATAGTGGCTTATTGCCTTCCATTTATGTTCTTTATAGCTCTGAGGTTGGAATGTTATTTGAAAGCTCTGATTAATAGAAATGAGTTGTAATTTTCTGACCCAGGCTGTCCTTACCCACATCTATTATACCACTGGCAGACATGTGGACTCCACAGCTGTCCCCTCATTTGTGTATGAAACAGACACACTGGTGGCATTTTTTGTTACCATAGTTACGTTAACAGTATACATAAGACATGACATCCTTCTATAGGAAGGGTTTTTTGTGGCACATAGTTTGTAGACCTGGGAGTAAGGGACAACTATTTAAAGTTTGGGGGACACATAAATTAGTTTGACATTGTTTTCTGGAGCCACCATTTCAATCACATGAGAGCCTCCTACAGTGGTGTCCTTTAAAGGCAATCACAAGGCTTTTGTTAACAGAGATTTCCAAGGAAAGCATTTCCAACAATGCGTAACCTCTACAGGAGAATGCCCATTAAGTATTCATTTCAAAATATTTGTCTTCCTATTTATCACTGCCCTTTGTGAGATAGTGTATCAGCATAGTCATTTTCAATTCATATGGGGAAAATGGACCGCACAAAAATTATCATTTATCTCAATAAGACCTAGAAGACCAAAAAAAAAAAAAAAAAATCAGTTTGCACTATTAAGCAGTGAGCACCAAGAAAGAATCGCCATTTAAAGGTTTACAAAGAGAGAAAGGTAGCTTAATTGGTTTCTTGCCTATAATTTTCCCCTCTAGAAAAAAAAAGTGTTAGCATGGTAATAAAGAATATCATTAACCTGCATTGTTATTTCACAATAGTAATAAGTCTTAATTTACATCCACAATAATCAGTGTAATCAGGTGTATAGATAGTCAGGAAGGCACAAGTACATTTCCAGCTATGACACGAATGACTTAAATGTATGACCTTCTGGATGTCCTGTAACCCTCCTGGCAATTCACATCCCAACAGAGTTGTGTTTTAAAGAGTCCAGGGATGCCGGTAGCTGTTTCTAGTATTACCCCTACAAAGAATATAGTTTTTGCCTCAAATACTATGATTCTATTTACAACTAAAGGCCTGTAGGATAGCTTCCACCTTTCCTGCAAGGTCCCTAATCTTACTGCTAAGAGATTTATTTGCTTTTATTTTTAAAAATGTCTCCCCCTACTATTGAGTTTCCACCAGCTCACCTGGGCCTTTTTGAGCAAAAGAATTTTACCACGGATATAGAAGTTGTTCATGGTCGTTGAACAATTGTTCATCTAATAAATATTTATTGAGCACTAGCTATATGTCAGGTATTAGAGGAAGCACTTTAACTAAGAAAGTTACCTTTAGGGTTGGCAAGTAGTGTGGTGGTCAAGGTGCTGGACTACCGCATGGGTGACTATGGTTCAAGTCCTGGACTTGGAAGCTTCCTTTCTCACTTTCCCTCTCTCTCTCTCTCTCTGCCTCTCTCTGATCAAATTTAAAAAACAATAATAATAATAAATAAAATTAAATAAATAATTCAAAAGAACAAAAGAAAAGTTAGCTTGATTATTCTGCAGACTGTATATTAAATTTATTGTAAGCATTTTTGTTTCCAATCCATGTCATCTACTGAGTTGTTGGAAAAGTCATGATGTATTTGTTTCTATGCTTTTCCATGCAAAAATGTGTCATTATTTTTCTTTTTTTTTTTTTTTTTTGAGAGGTTTTTGCTATAGGGCGCGTGTGCTCGCCAGACAGACAGAGAGAGACAGAGACAAAAAGTGAGAAAGCGAGAAATCACCCCCCCCAAGGGGGGATGGCCAAACCGCAGTCCCTTCTCCTCCATTCTCCTCTCAGGATCTTGGGCACACACGCACACACACCCAGTGTGAGTTTTAAGCCACCAGGTCCAGGACTCGAATCGCGATCGACTACATGGGGAGTCTAGCGACATAGCCATTATGCTAACTGCTGGTCCCGTGTCATGACTTTTCTGACAACCCAATACAAATACTTACTGAGTGTCCAGTATGAAAAAAGCATTTTACATAGAAGATTTCTTTATTTTTAATTTAAAGAATTATTTTATTTAACTTTATTTATTTATTTTAATTTGACCAGAGAAGGCACAGAGAGAGAGAGAGAGAGGGAAAGTGAGAAAGCAAGCCACCAGATCTGGGACTTCAACCATGGTCAGCCGTGTGGGAGTCCAGCACCTTGCCACCTGCTGGCCCTTACACAGAGGATTTCAACCAGGAGTGAATTTGCCCCCGTGGGTGGACATTTAGCAGTATTTGGAGACATTTTTTGTTCGTTGTCACAAATGACGATATGAGGGTTGGGGAGCGTCCAACTGGGATTTAGTGGGTAACAGTCAGGGATGATGATAAGCATCCTAAAAATGCAGAGGGCGTACCCCACAACAATCTCCAAGTCCAAGTGTCAGTAGTGCTAAAGACGAGCAAGCCTGCTCTCTCAGACGGTGCCTATGCCCTTACTGAGCTTACGCCTGGAGGGGTGACAGAAAGGAGACTGACAAGAGCAATACAATGTGCTGTGATAATAATGAAAGTGCAGATGACTGAAGTACAGAAGTAGGAGCCTTCATTCAGGTATTAGCTCTCAGTGAAGGCTTCAAGAAACATACTGCTTCATTTGTAGAAATTTACTGTTCTATTCACCTGGAATAAAAATGTTCAGCA
>NW_006160078.1:650382-652799 GCF_000334495.1 Tupaia belangeri chinensis | reverse complement strand
TCAGCAGGACACAAGTTTAATCTAGCTTCATTGAACATGAGTTGGATGGTTGCTCAAGAAAGGGTAGACTCCTTCAGACTGTTGAGAACTCTAAACTGGGAAAGGAGTTGCTAATTCCTTGGAGGACTTAGAATTCAGTGTCTCTTGAGTAAAAGGAAAGGAGCCTGGAAAAAGAAAGTAAGTAGTAACAAACAGGACAGCATAATCAGCACAAAGGAAGATATGACTGAATTAACAAAGTTAAGGGTGTCTCCTGTTTGAAAACTTTAGACTTTGAAGAATCTTTACATATGTATCTATCTAACCTGTAACATTCTAAGATACCATTAGTATCTTTTTTTTTTTTTTTCTCCTTCCCACGAACTAAGGGATCAGAACCTAAGAGACATTCATTGTGACCATGGACAAGTCACTTTGTCTGTCTCTAAAGTTTATCTGTAAAAGAAGAGCAGTTGCCAGGCTCTTTGACCTAGCACAAGCTGACTTTAAGGTCACATATCTAGAGAGAGACTGAAGCTGGGATAAGACCCAAGATTCCTTGCCTCTCTCAGACCCAATGCCTTTTCCACTTGGATGGTGACTGCTTCCTAGACTGTGCAGTCAGAACAGGTTAACAAGATGATAGTGATTCAGCACTGTAACTCTTGGGATCACCAAAGGCACCAAGGACTTGGGATATGGCAATTACAAAGTATCAGGCAAGGTAACTTAACCTGGGTTACCTATGCTCCTAAGGTCTAATCATTCCCTCTCTGTGATATCATAACTAGGGTGACCTTAGGTGCTTAAAATAATACCTGCAACAGCCTGGAAATAAAGGTTCTCAGGAGAGTGATGCCGCAATTAGAAAACAAGGTAGAAAGTGGAATAACTTAGAACATGTAGAAAGAATGGAGGATGTTCTGCCTAGAAAAGATGCAGTAATGGCATGGGCTTTTGTTTCTTTTTTCCCTTTTACAGGGGTATTTTGGCTTCCTACCAGAGAATGATGACCAGTTTGTATACACACATGCACACACACATATGTGTATGTATGTATATATGTATATGTGTATATATTTGTACACATATATATGTATATACATATATAAGAGGGGAGAGAGATTTCATACTGAAAAATTTATGTTTGTTTAATAAGCTTACACATCAAAATGTGATTTTGAGAGAGCTTTCTCAAGGTCTTAAAGGTATATTGACTTTTCACTTCACTGGGAGAGTGTGATGTTTTCTTATGAGAAGAAAGACAGGGAAGCTGCATGGCTACTCAAGGCCCTTTTCATCCTCTGTGAGCACCAAGATCATGAGTGAGAGTTACATAGGTCTAACACTATTTCCAGAGAGTTTCCAGGACACTAATGGAATCCACATTAACTGATCAGAACATCCTCAGAACCACTGAGGACAGTCGAGTAGCAATTACTGGATTTCACCAGCTTGTTATTCCAGCTGATTATGATTCTGTACATTGAGAACTGCATGTAAGGATTAACCCCCCAAGGACTAGTTAGCTTTGCTCTGTTCTGTGGGGACACAGCCAGTCTTCTCACGTACTCAGAAAGAACTCATCATTTCTTACCCGGGAGGCCAGGTGAAATACTTGGCTCACTTCAAAACCATGTCAAGGGAAAACAGAATATGTAGGCAAAGGCTGATGGGATATCTCTCTTCATGCATGAAGGATTGCACTGTCAAACAGGAAAACCCTAGTGAAGAAGATTCTAAATGGCCTACCAGGATTGAGCAATGGAGTAAGAGATTAGCTCAGTGCAAATGAGACACTTAATAATTGGATGGAAAATATTACCTAGGCTTCCAAATGAGATCCCCAGAAGCCCACCATTTTTTTTTTCTAACATGGCATAGCAGTGGTAGTAGGAGAATAACATTGATAGCTAATATTGTTAGTTCTTTCCAAGGTGTTAGAAGCCATTACAAACTCCTTATGTGCATTAACTCATTTAATCTTTCAACAACTCTATAGTGTAGATACCCATTTTTACAGCTCAGGAAACTAAGGCAGAAAACAATGATGTAGGTAACTTGCCCAAGGTCATACAACTAGTATGTACTTGCTAAATATTTGTTAAATAAATGAAAGAATGAAGAAACTTCCGGTTTGTTTTTGTTCTTTGGTTTTTGCCAAGGGGCATATGTGTTAGATAGAGAGAGACAATGAGAGGGAAAGTTAGAAATCACCCCTGAGGCACGATGGTCACGCTGCAGTCCCCTGTCCCCCATTCTCCTCTCAAGATTTTGGGCACGCATGCACATTCACCTGCCATGATTTTCAAGGGTCCAGAATTTGAACTGCAGTTGGCCATGTTGGAGTCCAGGTTCTTAACCACCACATCACCTGCTTGCCTCAACATTTCTGTTTTAAAGAAGAGACTCATTTATGCAAATTCTCAGTTTATAGC
>NW_006160078.1:630951-650340 GCF_000334495.1 Tupaia belangeri chinensis | reverse complement strand
ACTGCCTCTCTGAATCATTGTGAGTGATAGATGAAGAGCTGGTGAATGGCAGATAAAGGGATGAGAACTTGGGTATGTCTGATTCTAACCGTGCAGTGGTCAAGCGTTTGGCTAAAATTCATCCTTTTTAATTGCAGGTATAAAACAAAGGACTGGACTATATTAGTTCTGATAGCCATCCAGCCCTAAAAATTCTATAATTCCATATAAACGTTTGTATGGGCCAGCAGATAATGTAGCAGTTACATTGTTGGACTCTCACATGGCTAGCTATGTTTTGAGTCCCAGACCTGGTGACTTGAAAACCATACTGGGCAAGTGTGTGTGTGTGTGTGTGTGTGTGTGTGTGTGTGTGTGTGTGTACCCAAGATGCTAGGAAGGAGAATGGAGGAGAGGGGGTTGTGGCATGATCATCCCCCCTGAGGAGTGATTTCTTACTTTCTGCTCAATGTCTCTGTCTGTCTGTCTCTTTCTCCAGTGAGTGCACATACCCTCAGGCAAAAAAAAAAACTCTAAAAAAATTTTTTTTTTCTATAAAGATTTTCTTAACTATGTTTAATTTTCAAATAGTATTTTTATTTAACCAATTATCATTGAATTATCTTTTGAAATTATATTTGGGTTGGTAACATTTTTTAAGCCATATTTATGATAATTTTAAATGGATGAAAATGCATATTTAAAGATTGACATACTTAAAGATTACATTCTTCTAACCATTACCGTCATGTTGCATATTGAGTTCTATCATCAATGTCTAAATTTAGAAGGTTCCTAAAAATTGAAAAGAATTTTTCTGTTACACAAAAAAATTAAAATGATTAATTTTGAAACCATTGCTACCTTTGATTTTAGCAGAGATAAGTAGATAGCTGAATCTTATGAAAATAAATGAATGATTTCTTCTAAGAACTTCAAACCACTACTACTTGATTTGCTTCTAAGGATTATTTTGCTTGAAGGTATTCTTCTGACATGCAAGTGATGTATCAGAACAATGTGTCATTCAGTGCCATAGAATTACAGGATATACAGCTCAAGGCAGAGGAAAGAGTAGGTAACAAGACAGTTGGTAAATCTGGGAAGAATTCGTTCCAAAACTGCATCTCAGATTTGTGATGGGAATGATTTCACCGAGCTTCAGTATGCTCATCTGTAAAATGAGGCTAATAATAAAATCTGCTTTGTAGACTCAGTGGAATTGTGGAATGAGAACATGCATATAAAACTCTTAATACAGTTCCTGGACCAAGGTAAGTACTTAGGAAATAGGAGCAATGAATGGAAGAAGTATTATATTGACATCTGACATTTCTACCTACTACTGTGCCTGCATTCTGAAGGTACTAATTCAAAGGCAAGTGGAAAGATCTTTAGAGATGAGAAGATTCAGACTAGACGTTTTATGAAGTCAGTAGTTCACATGGTTGCCACTCTTGGTGGTAGGCCCAAAGAGAACTTTATATCTATCCAGACATACTAGAAATCTTAGCCAATGTTCTTTGAAAGAACTGGCAAACAGATAAATATACATTAGGGCTTTTTCATTTGTTTCTAGATCATATTTTATATCAACTCTCTCTTCTTTCTCTGAAAATACTATACTGTCCCTAAGTTGTAATTCATAGAACTGGATTTTCTAACCTGAAAGCATAGGTTAGATTCAGAGTTCTCATTCAATACAAAGAAGAACTGAATAGAAGATATTGTAACCCAAAAGACTCACCTTCACCTCTTTTTATCCATGGTGATAGTAAAGTTGTCAGGGTACATAAAACTCTTTAGGAACAGCTAAATATCTTGTTAGTGCTTAGTAAACACTGCTACTTCCCTTGCTGTTAATTCTTAATATCATCATCTTCATACAACCTCATCATCTTGCTTCATGACCAAGCCACAAGGCTCCTGGTTGGGACCAGATTAGAACACCAGTTCAGTGCCTCCAACAGTCTTCCTAGAAGCAGGCTTGGTCAGGATGCAAGGAAAAGTTTCCAGGCAAGCCAAATCAAGGTGACTTCGTAGAGATCCTTGGTAGACTGACACAGGGGCAGGTTGCTATCATGGAGTCTTTTTTTTTTTTTTTTGGAGAGGTTTTTGTTAATAGGGCGTGTGCACTCACCAGACAAACAGAGAGAGACAGAGAGACAGACAGAAAGCGAGAAATCACCTGCCGGGGGGGATGGCCACGCCGTGATCCCTTCTCTTCCGTTCTCCTCTCGGGATCTTGGGCATGAACACACATGCGCCCGGCATGAGTTTTAAGCCACCGGGTCCGGGATGTGAACCACGGTCGACTACGTGGGAGTCCAGTGACATAGCCATTACGCCAACTGCTGGTCCCGCTATCATGGAGTCTTTACAGCTCATATTCTGTTTCAGCTGGTGAATTTTCATTACACATGAATGAAGGAGTTGAGAATCCTATTAGTCTCATTTTCTTTGAATTCTTTGGGATACAGAAATAATTATTTATTAAGAACTTCATATTCATTGTCTCATTTAACCCTCATAAACAGTGCTTTGCCATTGATGAGTGACTGCATTTACAGGTAATTTGAGATATCCATACCCTCAACTCTTTGGACAGTCAGTTCCTCCAAATTGTTTACCTCTGACTGCTCTTGCAATCCAATAATTAATTTTTTTCCTGTAAGTGTGTTGAGAGGAAGATGCAGTAATCCTGGGCATTAAGTGTTACACCTCTTTTAAAGATGTGGAAAAAATGAAGACAAGGAACTTGCCTTACATCTTACAGCTAGTAAGTATGCAGAGACAGGTTACCCTTAGTAAGGTTTTCCTCCAGATAGTGTCACACTTTGTATTTTTCCACATCTCCTTGTTCTCCCTTCAGGTATAGCATGTGTAATCTTAATATAGGATTATGCATTACATCACTATAATACCATCACCACCAAACAGCTCTGGAAGGAAAAGACTACGTTGTGGTATAGATCCCTGGTATCTAGAAAAGCACTTGGCACATGGAGAATGCACTTAGTGAATTTCAGTGAATGAAAGAGGAAAGTGGTTTCTATATCATGTGCCTATCTCATTTTGCCATATTACTTCTTTTAAATAATTTTCATAAAGTTATTTCCTCTATAGTTTGGAAGAAAATGAATAGTTCATAAACATGTATCATACTTAGATGTTAGGATATTACAATTTCAGAAAGGTTATTATAGAAAGTTGAACTCATTTGGGAGTGCTTTTATAATATTGCCAAGAAAGCATTATTAATCAAAAAGTATTCATTAAATGCATGTAGAATTTCAGGTGCTATTACAAGGGTGATAAGGGGGATGAAGAAAATGTCCATGGTGTTACTTCTGTATCAAATGAGCTTCCAGACTCATCAGGAAGACAGTGAATAGAGTTAAGACAAAACAATGAAGTGATCCTCTAGAAATTCCACAACAAAGCGGTTAGACCAGATGAATCGAAGTTTGAATCTCAATTCTATTATCTACTAACGATGTGATCGTGTTTAAAAGACTCTATTTATTGACACCGAACTCTCTTATCTGTAGAATAGAGGAATAATGTCTACCCACAGGACTGCTACGAGAATTTATGGGGAAGCACTTGGTACAGTTCTTAGAACATGATAGTCATTCATTTCAATCATTTGGCAAGTATCGACAACACCACTGTGTGTATTTCTTTTTCTATGAAGTGGGGATATGATGTGAGCAAAACAGATGATATATGCTTCTCTCAGACATGGAGCCTGCTATATGGTGGAAAATAAAAACAATAATGTAATTATCACACATGTCTATGGGAAATGTGGCTGTATTGAGTCGAGTGAGAGAAAAAATACATGAGACTTAGGGAGAACATGGTATTGAAGCTTTTAAGAGGTCTCCTTGAAGAAGCCACACTTAGGGACCAGCAGGTTGCATAGTGGTTAAGGCACTGGACTCCCACATGGTCAATTGTGGTTAGAGTCCCAGACCTAGTCACTTGAATGTCAGACCGGGCATTTGTGCATGCATGCCCCAAATCCCAAGAAGAGAATGGAGAAGGATTGAGACATGGCCATCCCCCTTAGGGGGTAATTTCTCACTTTCTGTCTCTCTGGTGAGTACATGTACTCTATAGCAGAAATCTCTCTCTCAAAGAAAAAAAAAGTGACAGATTCTCACTTCGGTTGGAGAGAGGAGAGCTAGCCGTGCAAACCAAGGCCCAGAGGTTAGAAGAAGCATGGTGGGTTTGAGGAACAGAGAGAACACCATTGTTGTTGACAATAGCAAGAAAGGGTGACCTTCTTTCTTCTCTATTTCCAAGTATAAAAGGAATTCAGAGAGGACATAATTTGTAGCTCAGTATGAGTGTGCGTTACATACAGAAGGGAAGGGTTGCATGTCATCCTGGACGAGGGAAGACGACAGGCAGCTTGAATTTCTGGAAGGGGTAATCACATGAGCAATCCTATTGAGCCTTGACTGGTTGGGTGACATGCCAGTGTGACAATGTGTGGACTGGCATATGCTAAACTCCAAAAGCTAGAAAACACACCATGGAGGAAGTCCATTTCTGTGTGGACTTGAGCATGCTGATTAACTTCTGAATCTTGACTGTTAGAAAGAAAGTGAAAAAGAGAGAAAGGAAAAAGGAAGATCAGGTTTATGAGAAAGGAAAGTTAGAATGTATGTGAAAGTGGCACCTAGTTGGTGTCAAGTAAGTTAGCTTACTTTATTTGTAATTTATTTTGCTTTTACTTCATTTATTATTATTATTATTATTATTATTTGCTTTCCATTGCCTTCCTCCTTCCTCCTATCCCCACAATACATTTTCCTTTTTTTGTACATGAACCTTTGATTAAGACACTGGTTCACTAACCACACATCATCTGTATTGCCCACAAATGTAAATTTTTTAATACTAGTTTGGAGGTATCTCAAAAATCTCTCTTGCAGATGCTTCATTTATGGACTATTATTCTTGTTCATGATCTCTGCCATGTAATACACACTTAGACACATCTGGCTGTGTTAACATGAAGGAATGACTGATGTTGAGTGTGCAAATCCTCTATGAGATTTAAATGGTTAGTGATTTCATTAGGACTCTAATGACTATAATGCTTAGTTGCTATTGATTTGTCCTCAATAGAGAGATCCACTTTTTGGCCTGATCTCAATTATTATGGCTCATAATACAGAGATCATTTCAACACTGAATTAGCATTTTGCCCAGTGATAATTTGTTTTAGCTCCATCTTTGTATTGACTTAAATCTAAATGAAGACACTATCACCAAATACTGAGTTGTCAGAAAAGTCATGACGTATTTTTCTGTTTTTCTGTGCAGAAGTGCACCGTGACTTTTCTCACAACCCAGTAGTTGTCAAAGGAGATAGTAGAGTTAGAGTCAATTCTTTTTCATCAAGAAGCACTTATCTTTCATACCGCCTATGCTTTGTGACAGTAAATCTCTGGCTACCCTGTACCCTTTATTAACCTTATCTCTCCATACCCCTTGAATCTTAAATCTTCTGTTAGCTCTTCATGAGAAAAAAACTTTATAATTTCTCTTCAGTCATAACTTCACTCTCACGCTCAAGTCCCATATTTCCAAATGCCTGCTGGTATTTTCCATGAAAAAGCAAAACATTGCTCAAAGAGCAAGAGGAGACAGTAGTTGCCAGGATCCAGAACATACCGTGACTGGACAAAAGGAAGCTGTTGCTTTCTGCACTGGACCAAAGCCACTGCAAAGTGGCCTAGCAGGGAGGGAAAAGGGTGTGGGGAAGAAGTATTCCAACCTCTCTTACCACCCTCTAATCACTCAAAACGTATTTCACTTCCAAAATGAGCTCATGCCGTCTCCTGTTCATCTTGTTTTGGGACCCATACTCATTGCAGCCACACAGGCTCACTCAGTATGATTTTTGACCTTTCCTTCCCCTTTCTCCAGATCTAGTCAACTGTAGTATCTAATATACACTTCTTTAAGTTGTAGTTCCCTAATGTGTCTCTCTCTCTTTTTTCATTTTGCTATATACCATGTGTGCTTTCCAGGAAAGAGAGAGAGAGAGAGAATCATCCTCCAGAGATATGGCCATGTGATAATCCTTTCTCACCCATTCTCCTCAGAATTTTGGGCATGCATGCACACACACACACACACACACACACACACACACACACACACACACACACACACACACACACACACACACACACACACACACACACACACACACACACACACACACACATACACATGCGTGTGTGCACTGGGCATGATTTCCAAGCCATCAGTTTCCAGACTCAAACCGCAAAGTCAACCACTTTTTTTTGTTTGGTTTTCTCACCATAGCCCCAATCCCAATTTAATTACATCTTATTTAGCTTAGTGTAAGTGCTTCTTGCCTAGTGTCTTTATTTTACACCCTCTCCAGCCTGTCTTTCACATAGATGTTGGATTACTCTTTCTGAATTATAGAAATAATTTCATAATTGTCCTGTGAAAGGCACATAGTGGTCCCCACAGGCTATGAGATTGTGCTGGATATTTTCAGTGCTCCTCTAGATTTATGCAGTGCTCTTCCACTTTGCTATGTACCGTGGGAATCAGACATGTTTGGACTGTATCCATAAATGGGTCTCTCGCCATCTAGTTTCTTATTAGGTTCTGTTTTCTGTGGTAGCTACCTCAGGAGTGCTTGATCATCTGTGAGTTTACCTTGGCCTTGTCTTTCCCTTGTGCTATGGTTTGAATATATTTGTCCCTCCAAAAATCATGTTGGAATTAAAAGCCCCGAGGTATTAAAAGATGGGGTCCTTGATGAAGTGGTTAATCATAAGGAGTCTACTCTTACTATAAGTGCTTTTATAAAAGAGGTTGAAGGGAGCACTCTAGTGTCTTTTTGCTCCTCCCTCTCTTCTGCTATGGAAGGACACAGTGTTCATCTTTTTTTGCCCCCTTCTACCATGTGAGGATGCAGTAAGAAGGCACCACTGTGGAAACAGCAGCACTTACCAGACACCAAATCTGCTGGTGCCTTGATCCTGGACTTTACATGAAGCATCCAGATTTGTGAGAAAGCCAATTTTTGTTCTTTATAAATTCCCCAGTCTCAGGAATTTCAAATTTCAAAATGTAGATAAAAATTTCTGTTAGAAAACTAGGCAGTAAAGTAATAGGGATGGCCTTTAATAGCATTGAGTTACTTTGCATTTTAATGGTTTTGGATGACAATACAGATATTCATCTAAAATTATTCTTTTTACTCTTAATTTAATAAAACACATGCATTATTAAAGAGTAACTCTAGAGTGCACTATGATTTATAATGCCTGCTGACATTATGTTCTCAGCTGTTCCTTTGCATCATTTGATTACCCAAAGCCTAAACTGAATAATGAAGGACCTGTAATGTGCACTGGTGGATTTATGGTGCCCAGGTCATCAATGATCTGAGCACTTTTGAGTATTGGACCATTAGTTTCAAATGCATACTAAGATAGGAGAACACATTGGCAGCAAGGAGAATCTATAATAAGAAACTATTTCAAATTCAGGGAGGTAGCTTTCACCTGATTTTAATTTACCAAAACAATTTAAAAACCTGATTAGCAGAAATACTAATTAACTAGATTTTTTTCCCCCCTGGAGTCCACTTTTAGAAGAAAAGAGAAAATTGGAAGAAAATAAGTTGATAACCATGACCATAGATTAAAAAAAAAAAAAGTGATTCCTTGGGAACCAGAAGTTAGTGTAATGGCTGTGTCGCTGGACTCCCACATAGTTGACCGCGGTTCACGTCCCGGACCCGGTGGCTTAGAACTCACGCCGGGCGCGTGTGTGTGCGTGCCCAAGATCCCGAGAGGAAAATGGAGGAGAAGGGAGTGAGGCGTGACCATCCCCCCTGGGGGGTGATTTCTTGCTTTCTGTCTCTATGTCTCTGTCTGGCGAGCGCACGCGCCCTACAGCGAAAACCTCTCCAAAACAAAAAAAAAAGGGATTCCTTGTGAACCAGAAGTTAGTGTAATGGCTGTGTCGCTGGACTCCCACATAGTTGACCGCGGTTCACGTCCCGGACCCGGTGGCTTAGAACTCACGCCGGGCGCGTGTGTGTGCGTGCCCAAGATCCCGAGAGGAAAATGGAGGAGAAGGGAGTGAGGCGTGACCATCCCCCCTGGGGGGTGATTTCTTGCTTTCTGTCTCTATGTCTCTGTCTGGCGAGCGCACGCGCCCTACAGCGAAAACCTCTCCAAAAAAAAAAAAAAAAAGGGATTTCCAATATGAGTTCATTATCAGGGCTTTGAAGAAAAATTGTCTTTAAAGAAGCAAACAAACAAAAGCAGGAAAGTAGGCATTAAAATTTGAAACTGAAAGTTATTAAGAAACCTTTAACTAACCAGACATTTAAATTGCAGCCTAACCAAAGTTTCACTCTACAGGTTAGTTTTCTTCCGCATTCTCCTAGTCACTAGAGATCCAGTAAGATGACTGAGGTAAGGGAATCACAGAAAGGGCCTTGTGTAAGACGCTTGACTTTGATGTCAGCTCTTTCACCTATTTGCCGTGGGAATTTTGATAAATCACTTGTATTAGTCATGTTTCTCCAGCAAAACAGAACCAGTAAGATGGATGGATAGATGGATAGCTCGAAAGATAAAGAGGAGATTTATTATGGGGATTGGTGCAGATGATTATGGAGGCCAAGATGTCCCATCACCTGCCATCTGCAAGCTGGAAAACCCTGAAAGCTAAAGTTTAGTCTGAATGTTGTAAGAATGTACATAAGACACCTCACATGGCTTTTATTTTATATCCTGCTCTCTATTCCTGATTTTGGCCATTGCTACTCTCTCTCTCAGAGAACCACGGTGGGCTGTAAGCCTTCAGAGGGAAGGTTTGCACAGGCGGGCACACTTTCACTCCATTCTCTTGTGATGACTGAGAAAATCAAGTTCTTAACGTTCTCATTAAAATTATGAAAACAAATTTTTCAGAAAGAAACTGGAAACCAAGTTTATTTTAAGAGTTCAGGGACAGATGGCTTTATTTTACTTCTTTTAAAAAAGATGACATTCAACATGCTGACGTTCTATGCAGCCAAAGGACAAGTACTGTCATTCACCTGAACCCTGCTGTTTTTAACCTTGACTAGCAGGAGCTTTTATGCTAAAGATATGTACACTTTCATATATCTGTCTTCAATTTGAGAAGAACATTTTAATGTGGAAGGGATATGTTCTTGACATTTTCTCAGTCTAAAGTTTAAACAGCGCTTAGTCTTCTAATTGGCAAATTCTAAGCAGTCAGACTCTAGAGAAATATCACTAAATCAGAGCTATAAGTCCATCCTGAAGACACTGGATGTTTTATTTTTAAAAAATAAAAATGTTAAAATGTCAGATAATTAATTAAGATTACTACTGAACTAAAAATATATAACAAAAGATGGTATAGAGCTCTAGTCAAGCAAAGAAAAAGGTAATAGATGTTCTGAAATGTATGTAAAAATACCATTTTCTTGATGCAGAGAGTTCTTTTTCACTATTAGCACTAAACTTTAATTTGGTTTGGGAGCAAAAGCAAATCCGATACAGTCTAATGGAATTACTTGACTTGATTAGCATCCAGAATTCTATGGGCTGGTATTAGCAGCCTACCTATTGGCACTTAGTACTGACCATGATGAGTCTATTTTTTCATTGGTATTTCTGTAATGTTGATTCCACAACTCAGAGTCATTGTAACAAGTGACTCTTTATGCAATATTTATTAGCATGGTACAGAGACATCTATGTCTGAAGTGAAAATACTAAGCAATATGCTATGATGTACTTAAATGAAAGTAATGAAACTGGGCCTTCCAGGCATATTAATGCTGACAAACTAAAGATTTAGCATTTATTTAACATTTAATCATGCTGCTAATTACAAAGCAATTATTTCACATAGACATATTACAGGAAGAAAATTAAAATAATCTCTAAAAGACTAAAATTAATTGATTTCATGGTAGTTTTTATATTACTGCACTTGCTGGTGCTAAAAAGGAGCAATGAAAATAGCCCAGTTGTTGGTTGATGTTTTGTTCTGTTAAGCCTTCTGTCAGTTTCTCAATTCAGTTATGTTAAATTGCTATTTTATGATTCCAGTTATGCAAATAGCCTATTTCTTACATAGGAATAAAACAAACTTTCTTGATCCCGCAAGTGATTTACACAGAAGAAATAATATTTCCTTGTCCTACTTCTTTTACTTGTCATAGAATCTCAGGTTTAAAAGGGATTAGAAAGACCAAAGGTTCAAGAATTTTTCAAACTGCATGCTGGTGTGTTACTTTCAAAATATTGGAGGAAAAATAATTTTGGCATAGAGCTGAGATAGTTTATGAATAATTATTAGGGTAGCCTGCTAGGTCCCAGAAGAACCTGCAAAGATGGAATAAAGAAATGGGAATCCTGTCTCCCTATTCCTAAGATTTACAGGCAATGCTATAAAACAACCTCCTTACATAAGCAGTTATGTGTACTTGGAATATTATGCAGAAGAAGGTAAGGAAAGTCAGTGTCTTCAGTGTTTAATAAAATGATAATTATTTTTTAAAATTAGAAACAGTCACTACTCACATTAATTTCTTTAAAACCAGATACCTCATAGGTTTTCTAGGGCTACTGTAACAAAAAAAAAAAAAAAAAAAAAAGAAAAAGAAAGAAAAGAAAAAGAAAAAGAAAAAAAAAAAACCAACCTGGGTGAATGAAACAGGTGTGTGCTGTCTCAGTTTTGGAGACTCAAGAGCCAGAGATCGAGGTGCTGCTGGATGTGTTCCCTCTGAATCCTGCCCTTGCCTACTCCTAGTTTCTGAGAGTTTGCTGGCATACTGGCATTCCTTGGCTTACAACTGTGTCCATTTCATTCTCTGCCTTCATTGACACATGCTGCTCTCCCTGTACAGTCCTGTGTTCACATGATCTTTTCTCTTTTAAGAATACCAATCATTAATTGGTCAATTAAATGTGGTATTATCTATTGAAGACATTTTATAGTTTTATCAACTAGACTGGGGAGAAATGTTCGCCTGTTGAAATATTCACGTTGTAAGCTAAATAATGTGATTGAATGTATAAAAGAAAATGAAATAAAAATAAATTAATAAATTTTAAAAAAAGAAAATCAATCATATTGGATTAGGGGAGCAGCCTATTCTGTTTTGACCTTATCTTAACTAACTAGCTCTATAATTCTGTTTCCCAAAAATGTCCCATTTTGAGGTCCTTGAGATTGAGACATCAGCTTGTCTTTTTTTGGAGGAAACAGTTCCATCTAGAACAAGTAGTTTGCTCCACAGCATGAAGTTCAGGGCAAGTACCCTAGGCATCTTACATATGTTAATTCATTTCATCCTTTTAACAATCTCATGAGGATGCTGACATCACTTTTAAAGGAAGATATGCAGGCTAGAATATTAATATGTGTGGGGCCAACCCCATGCCTAGTGGTTAATGGAGCTGGATCTCTTATGGCCAACAGTGGTTCAAATGCTATCCCTGGCAGTTTGGAAAACACTGAGCACATGTGCATACATTCCTAAAATCCCAACAGGATGGAGAAATGGAGGGAAAGGGACTGTGGTGTGACCAAACACCACAGGAAAGTGAGTGCTTTCTTCCTCTTTCTGTCTTTGATGAGTGCACATACTCTCTTGTAGTTTAAAAAAAATAAAAATAAAAAAATAATGTGTGTGCAGAGCTGGTTTTTAATATCAGTCTGTTGCCTCTAAAGTTTGTGCTCATTCTCATACTCTGAAGCACAGCCTTCTTGAGTATCATGTTTTCCCATTCCTTTTTTTTTCCTCTATTGGGAAATAAAGAGCTAATTAAATGAGTTTTCCAAAACCATTTCCACCTTCACCCCAATAATTTTAATTTCCACTTTTAGTTTTTAGAATAACTTTTATGTCATGTCTTTAGCAATTATCTTGCCCAAGGATAAGATCCAGAAATGACAAACATTTTTGATAGGTAACTAGAATGTACCCCCTTCAAAATAAAAAATATGTTAATATCTAAAAAAAACCTTATTTTTTTCATTCAACCACTACTTTTGAGTGTCTTCTCTATGCACAGCATTGTACCATGCTCTGAGCAGCAAATTTACCATCAAAACATTTAATTAAAAAAATTAAGTCAGCCTTTCCTTTTAGGAAATCGGTAAGTTATAGAATTTGTTATAGGAGTTGGTTGCTTGTTTGCTTGTTTAGGTTATTTTCTAAGTAAAGTGTTCCATGCAAATTATTGCCTTAAAATACTGTAAGAAGGAGAGCAATGGTGTATTCAGGTACTTGATTTCCAAATGAGAGCTCTATTCTGTTGAGAACTTTAGTTTGCCACATCCAAGAGTTGGGGAAAAGAATTCTTCTCATATGAAATTCTTTCTAGATTCAAATTCAGACAACCTTTGTTCTCTCCAGTAAAGCAGAGAGAAGCCAAATAAATAGAAGACGACCTAAATGTGCCTTGTGGGGCCAGCAAATGGCATGATGGTTAAAGGCACTGGATTCCCACATGGCTGACCATGGTTCAAGTGCCAGATCTGGTGGCTTGCTTTGTCACTTTCTCTGTCTCTCTCTCTCTGTGTAGAAAAATTTAAAAAGAATAATAATGATAAATAAAATTAAATATTTTTTTCTTTTTTTTTTTTGAGAGGTTTTTGCTATAGGGCGCGTGTGCTCGTCAGATAGACAGAGAGAGACAGAGAGATAGAAAGCGAGAACTCACCCCCCAGGAGATGGCCACGCCGCAATCCCTTCTCCTCCATTCTCCTCTCGGGATCTTGGGCACCATGCACATGAACCCGGCGTGAGTTTAAGCGACCGGGTCTGGGACTCGAACCGTGGTCGACTATGTGGGAGTCCAGCAACATAGCCATTACGCTAACTACTGGTCCCAATAAAATGAAATATTTTTATAAAATAAAAATAAATGTATCTTGTGGCCATTCCTTGGTAGTTTCAGCTAGGAGTCATTGAACACTTGCAGGCTAGTCACTGCCAAGACAAATAAAACATAACCTTGGACCTCAATCATTATTTATAACTTGGAGTTTGGGCCTCCTCTGAGAACACTGTGATTGAATGGAGGATAGAAACAGAGAGTGGTTTAGAGCAAAGCCAAATCAAGTGATGTCTTTACAGTCACAGGCCCTGGCTGACATGCCTGCTAGACCCTCCAAGCCTATGAGTGATGCAGGTCAGAGCCAGCCAGGCTGGCCTAAAGCTGGAATATTTAAACTTGGGCTGCATTATAGACCTTTATGGAGCTTTAAAAAATATATTTCTATTCCCAGACCCCATCCCAGACTTACTTTATCAAAATCTCCTTAAGACTGGAAAAGTTGCATTCTTAAAAAATATGCCGGGTTAACGAACAACCAAGTTCAGACATCTAGGGCTGTGCTGCTTGATGTTACCATGTTACCACTGGCAACATCTGGTTATTTAGATGTAATTGAATTCAATTGAAATAAAATGTAAAGACTGCATTTCTCATTCCCACCAGCCACATTTGAAGAACTTACTAGCTACTCAAGAGCTACCGTACTGGGCAGTGCAGATACAGAATACATATTTCTGTCATTGCAGGAGGTCGTGCTGGATAGCACTGATGGAGCAGTCATAGCTGGCTCCTCTCAACTGTCCTTCCCAAGGGTTCACTTCTCTCTCTATTCCTCCCTTTGCACATGGATCTTCATTTAACATTGACACTTGTGTACTTGTCCTAGTCTCTCCCCATGAACTGCTTTGTTCATTGCCAGAGGGCACATAGCAAGAGAGGAGGGAAAAAGGAGAGAGACAGAAAGAGAGAGAGAAAGAGAAAGCATTCCCCAACACAATGTGGTTGCACCGGTTCTTTTCTCTCCATTTCTTCATCCCATCAAAATTTGGAGCAGACACACATATGCACCTAGCTTGTTTTCAAAGCTGCAGAGCCTGGGATTCAAAGATTGGGATCCAACTTCTAATATACAGTGCTTACCTACTGCACTGTGGGGCCAGTTCTCTTCCCATAAACTTTACTTATTTTTTTCAATATCACCATTTTAATAGGTCTCTTTTGCATTTAAACTGACTCCAGATTTCATCAGCTTCTAGAGAGAAGGGTGGCTGAGAGCAGGTTTTTCTCGATCACAAGCATCACGAGGATGGAAAACAGCAGATTCTGTTAAACTGTAAGCTTTTTTTTTCTTTTCCCTTTAAAAGCATAGGAGTTCTATCGCCCCAGAAGAGGCCCAGTAAGACTATTTACTTACTTAAAACTGTTGTCATATATAGGAACATGGAAAGACAGGTAAATTGATTCTGTTAGTTTATTTGATTTATTTAGTGAGTGTCCACTATGTGGATGCCTGGCCAATGCCTGACCCTGGTTGACTCAAAGTGAGCAAGACAGAGCAGGTTCTTTGCTCCATCAGACTCACACTGTCATCCTGGCAAACTGAAATATTGGCAAGGGCTCTCTCTGCCCAGACAGGTTGGGATAGAGCATGGTTACGATTTGAGCTCTGGCATCAAATGCCTAGATTCTCAGGGAACTGGCTCCAAGACTTTGGCCAGGTTATCTTGTTTTTCTGAGGCTGCATTTCATCATTCATAAAAATAGGAAACACATGGTCAGCCAGTTGGCATGGTAGTTAAGGCTGTTGGATCCCACATGGCCAACTGCGTAGACTGAGTCCTGGACTCTGTAGCTTGAAAGACCTGCCAGGCGCACGTGCCTGCATTCCCAAAATCCCAAGAGGAGAGTGGAGAAGGAATTACAGCTTGGTCATCCCCCCGACGATGCTTTCTCACTTTTTCTCTCTGTTCCTCTGTCTCTTTCTGGTGAGCACATGCGCCCTATAGCAAACTATATAAAGGAAGCATAATGGTACACACCTCATGGGTTGTGAGCATTAGATGAGTCCATTTATGTAAAGCACTCCACAGTGCACATTGTATAACAAGAGCTTAGTACATACTAACTGCTGTTGTTACAACCACCACCCAGTCAAAACCACTCTACAGTGACTGTCAAGATGTGGAAAATATAGCAGGTATCTAGCATGTTAGAAAATACCTAGTTATTGGGATCAGCAGTTAGCGTAATGGCTATATCACTGGACTCCCATGTAGTCGACCGCGGTTCGAGTCCTGGACCTGTGACTTAAACTCATGCTGGGCGCATGTGCATATGTGCCCAAGATCCCGAGAGGAGAATGGAGGAGAAGGGACTGCAACGTGGCCATCCCCCTACGGGGATGATTTCTCGCTTTCTGTCTCTCTGTCTTTCCGACACAAGCACATGCCCTATAGCAAAAAGAAAAAAGAAAAAGAAAATAACTAGCTATTTTGAAAGGATGCTTTCTGTATTTCTTGGGGGGAACAGTTTAATTCCCTTAGCTTACTGTTTACATATTTATATTCAGAATAACTAAGATGGATACATTAATGTGTTGGTGGATGCTCATCTGTTTGTTTTGTTTCTTTGGTGAAAAATTTAATGTTTGGAACACTTTTTTTTTTCTTTTTTGCTATAAGGGCACATGTGTGCTCCAGAAAGACAGAAAGAGACAGAGATGAAAGCAAGAAATCACCCCCCAGCGGGGATGACCATGCTGCAGTCCCTTCTCCAACATTCTTGACTCAAACTGCGGCTAACTACATGGGAGTCCAGCAACATAAGCCATTACGTCAACTGCTGGTCCCAGAACACTTCTTTCTAAGACAATTATGAATATGAAAATGCTCTGAGTATTCTTCAGCCTTTCTTGGAGTACAGAGGTATTCATTTTTAACATACTGTTTGCAGCATGTTAAAGAGGCTTACTATTAAACTGCAAAATTGAAATCCTAAGTAACCAGAATGCAAAGATTTAATTATTGTCTCATTAAAATAACTGTATGATGTTTTCTTACCTTTGAAAACAACATTGCCTTTAATAATAGATTCTAGAAGTGAGCTGGGAAGGAGAGAGAGTTGGATATTGAAGACAGTCACATGTTACCTGGGGGTTGGCAGATTGTACCTTCCTGAGTCCTGCTTATTGTTTTGCCTGAGGGAGATGTACACTTGATTGTGTACCATACCTAATGAGATGAATTAAATATCTGGCACCCTGTCATATTCTTACTTAAAGCACAATGCAAAGCAAATTACCTTTGCTTTAAAATCTTTCTAGTATTCTAGAAATCTGCTGTATCCTTGCTTGAGAATAGAGGGTATCTATGTGGTACCCAAACTGTTTGGCAAACAGATGAATCATTCCCTGGTCTTCACTGGGATCTTGTTGAGTTTGCATCATTTGGGGAGAATCTGAATTGCCTTCAAGAGCTGTAAATGCTCCTAGGCAGCCTATCTATATTTCTGATACTTCATTGACAATCTAATTTATCTGATTCAAAGTCAAGGTTTTAGGGGGATGATCATGTGACATGTGGGAAGTAGTATTAATAGTTAGAGCATACATTTTTAAAACCAGGATGATGCTGTTTGAATCCTGCCTCCATCACTTTTTAACTGAATCAGACTTGGTGCATTGGTTTCCTCAGTGTAAAATGAGTGCAATCATAATACCTAGCTCCTGGGGATGGTGTAAGGGGGGAAAAACTTCAAATAAGTGTTAGATTTTTAAAAAGAGTAAAAGGTGTTTCAAATAATTTTTAGGAAATGCATTAGTAAGTTTGTTTAACTTGGGTTTTCAATACTTGATTCAAATTTTCTAAGGTGGGAACTCCAAAGGAAATTCATTTGTTGAAAACCTACTATGATCCCCTGCACAAGACATGATCTCATTAAATCCTCAGAACACCCATACGAAGTACATAAGATTATATTCTTCTACCAGAAGAAGAAACCAAAGCCCAGAGAAGTGTACTAATTTTTTTTTTTTTGAGAGATTTTCGCTATAGGGCGCGTACACTCACCAGACAGAGAGAGACATAGAGACAGAAAGCGAGAAATCACCCCACAGGGGGGATGGTCATGCCGCAATCCCTTCTCCTCCATTCTCCTCTCGGGATCTTGGGCACATACGCACACATGCCCGGCATAAGTTTTAAGCCACCGGGTCTGGGACGCGAACCGCAGTCGACTACGTGGGAGTCCAGCGACATAGCCATTACGCCAACTGCTGGTTCCCAAGAAGTGTACTAATTTGTCTCCAATAACATAAATAGTGCCAGGATAAGAACCCTGTACCTCTTGAGACTGTGCCTTTCTTTAAAACACAAAGTGAAATTAAACACTGTGTGTCTTTTTTTTTGGGGGGGGGGAGGTTTTTTTGCTATAGGGTGCGTGCGCTTGCCAGACAGACAGAGAGATACAGAGAGACAGAAAGCGAGAAATCACCCCCCAAGGGGGATGGTCACGCCGCAATCCCTCCTCCTCCATTCTCCTCTCAGAATCTTGGGCACGCATGCACATGCGCCCAGCGTGAGTTTTACGCTACCGGGTCAGGGACGCGAACCGCAGTCAACTACATGGGAATCCAGCGACATAGCCATTACGCTAACTGCTGGTTCCCAACACTGTGTGTCTTAAAAAGCCAGGATGAAGTGTTTTGCTCTCACACATAAGGAGTGATGCTTACATGAATATCTTTAAGAGTAGAAATGCCAAAAAGAAGCATCAAAGACCAAAATTCTGGAGCTGGAGATATCCTTAGACATGGTCAAGTTTTAGTCCAACCTCATCATATATGGGCTGTAATGATGACTACTATGCTGTAAATTAGAGGTATAACCAGAGGGAAGAATATGGAGTAGCCCTCCTTACTTGGGTTTGGATTCATGCCAGCCAGTACCAGGCTTTTTATTTTTTATTTTTCTTTTGCTTTTATAAATTGTCTTTGTAAAGCCTTGTTTACAGGGTTTTGTCCTGCCCTGTTTACTATCTCTGGCCAACCCTCTGGCCAACTCTCCTATCAGTCCAATGCTTTCTAGTCTCTGTATCACACTGCTTCTCAAACAGCTGGAGAACCAGATTGGATTCAGATGATAGCATTAGGACATGAGCTCTGTGTCCATGGCGTATTGGCTCACTTGAGACAAATGCCTTGACCTCTCTGTCACACGTAGTACAATCATATTTTATACCAATAGGTACATGTAATCAGTATAGCACATACTAACTCTTAAGTCTATTAGTAAATTTAGCTGCATTCACACTCTATTATTTATGAGACCTTCCCTATCTTGAATGCTACTTCCAACTGCTGTTCATTTTCCAAGTCCACTATACACTTCTTTCAATTGAATTTCTCTGCCCTTATAAAGTTTGCAGCACATGATCCATCACCAAATTAAGAGTTTAATTTATGCATTTTATAAATGAGGCTTGCAATTTGGTGGTGCGTATGTAGCACAGATCAACATTATCATCAGTTCACTGCTGTGTTTAAAAAAAAATCAATGACTATTGTTTAGCTGATCTGGCAAATTTTTTTTTTAGAATAAGTTGGCCATCAGTGCAATTGATTGAGCTGTCTACCCTACTCTCGATCTACCTAAGCAAAGGTCAAGATGGAGGTTGTTAAAAAAAAGCCATTGGACTGTCCCTAAATTGAATGTTTTCCTATGTTACTAATAAATGGTTGGTTTAACGAAACCCTAATGGACAATGTGCTTCAGAGTTCTACACACTACATAAGTGGGAAGGAATGCAAATTTAAACACCCAAGATTAAGTAAAGCAATGTGGGATTCTGTATAGAATAGTACTTTTGAAACTCAGAATGGAATCAACCTTGGCCTCCAAGTACGTGAGTGACCTCACCTCACTGAGGGTGTCCTCTGTACATAAGAGAAGACTGGAGGGGCCAAGTGATCTCTAAGGCCTTTCTCACTTTTAAGTTTGTGCTTCTGCATAAGGCTAGTTTGCTTTTTCTTTGATCATTTGAAACCAAGTCTGACTGAGATCAGTATTACTGGACTGTCAAAAAAGTCATGACACATTTTTGCATATGTCGTGACTTTTCCAACAACCTAATATTTCCCAGGGCTCTTCCACAGACACCCATTCTTTTTATTTTTACTATTTTTTTTTTTGAGAGAAATTTTTGCTATAGGGTGCCTGTACTCACCAGAGAGAGAGACAAAGAGACAGAAAGCAAGAAATTACCATCAAGGGGGATGGCCATGCCACCATCCTTTCTCCTCCATTCTCCTCTCAGTATCTTGGGCACTCACGCACACACGCCCAGTGTGAGTTTTAAGCCACCCAGTCTGAGACTCGAACTGCAGTCTACTACATGGGAATCCAGTGATGTAACCATTACACCATCTGCTGATCTCCACAAACACCCATTCTCAGCTACCTACTTACTTGGGTTTGGGTTCATGCCAGCCAGTACCAGGTTTTTTCTTTCTTTCTTTCTTTCTTTC
>NW_006160078.1:566637-630401 GCF_000334495.1 Tupaia belangeri chinensis | reverse complement strand
TTTCTTTCTTTCTTTCTTTCTTTCTTTCTTTCTTTCTTTCTTTCTTTCTTTCTTTCTTTTTTTTTTAATTGTCTTTGTAAAGCCTTGTTTACAGGGCTTTGTCCTGCCCTGTTTACCATCTCTGGCCAACCCTCCTGAAGGGCTAATAGGCTGTCCATGCCCTATTCCTTTTAGTTGCTGAGTGAATTGTGACCCACAGTTTTTATGCTTAGCTTGGAGACCAGCTGTGCTTTGGGGCTTTTCCCAGAGTTGTTGGCCATGACTGCACCTGCAGTGTGATGGATTTTCCCTGATCTGAAATAGGAAGGAAAATGAGGGGGAATCAAAAGATCACTTGTTTCCATCATCTTTGCACACTAGTACATTTAGACCACCCAAACACCCAAGAGAATTTTCAAGCCTCTATTAATTTTAAATAACAAATTCAAGAAGGGAGAAACATAAAATAAAATTAGGAAAAGGAAAAATCACTTTATCTCTAGGGACCAGAAAAATTATCACAGAAATTTAAAGTGGTAGATTAGGAAGTGCTAAATTGAGAATCAAGGCACTAGAGTTATATTTTGTTCTTCTGCCAATTAACTGGGTCAGTTTGGATCACCTCGGGGTTATCTAAGGCTTTGCCTACATTTTAAAATATGTCTTGCAAAATAAAGGAGTGTAAAATGAATTTTTATAAATGGAATACTTTTTTAAAATTGTTAAAGAAGTTGTTGTCAGAGCAAAGATTTATACCATAGTAAACCAAGTTTATAATTATAGTCATCCATTGTATCTGTAGAAAATTGGCTACAGCCCCCACCCCCATAGCAGAATCTGTGGCCGCTCATGTCCTTTATATGGTAATCTGAAGATATGAAGGGCCAATGATTTAGGCTTTCACATGTAAAGTATTTGCCAATAATATTTTATTTCATATCTTATCATCTACCTATCAATATTCCTTTTTATCTCAGTGTTATAGATGATGATAATATTATTAGAGAAGCCAGAGCTTTCAAACTGGCCACTGGCCATAACATCATAGATTTTGTTCAGCCTGCACAAATGACATATGTTTGGATGTCTTGGAATGTGTGCACACTCCAGCATTTTACATCACCCCTGCTTCCTACTGCAGTAGACTCCATTGGCTTCACCTGTCTAGCCCCAGAGTGCACTGAGTTTGAGATCCTTGGCATAATCAAATTCTAGCCCTCCCTCTAACAATTTAATCACAAAACATAAAGAAGAAAATAGGAAAATAGGAAGGGAAATGGAGAGAGAACAAATTGCCCCTCTGAAAGTGATTGGAAGTATAGTGTTACATGATTCCAGGGCAATGGATTGAAAAGATGACTTCCTGAGATTCCTTTTGGCCTGGAGTGCTCTGACTACTTTTTCTTTGAACCTACTTACTGTAAAATAAATGAAACAGGACACAATGTAACATGGCTTGTTTTAGGTCATCTAGAAAGTCTGTGGTGAGGCCAAAATGGAGAGGCCCTTTCCTGGCGGACATCCTCATTCTATTGCTTGGCCCACTCAGACATGCTGCTGCACTGCTTGCTGATGAATCATGTGGGCTCTCAGGAACAGTTCCTTATGCAAAAGAGCTTCAGCAAGCTCCATTATGTCCTTGCAAGGGGATACTCTTTATTTTTCCTTAATGCATTATGGAGACTATTATAGCTCTTACTCCCATACGGACCCTCCATCTGCGACTGCTAACACACATTACAGGGTGTTTGGCTTGGGATAATGTGTGAACCAGGAACATAATTTTGGAAAATGGTTGGCAACAGAAATCTAAGAGTCAAAGAGGGTCAGGGGCCAGACAAAAGTCCAAGAAACTAATGTCTTTAAAAAAAACATTCCATGCAGATTCAGCATTCAGAATGCATTTGCAAAGCCCTCTTTCCTTCCCTAGGGAAATAAAACATACCCTCCACAGAGAACTGGCTGCAGTCTCTCTTTGGCTGTACCTGCACTGTCGACAGTAATTAAGGTTCAGAACCCAGAGTTGATAATACCACAAAGGTCTTCTGATTTCAGCTACCCTTTCCTTCCTCTCATCCTCAATACCCATAAAAACTTGCAAATAATAATAGCTAACATTTGCTATGTGCCAGGCCCTCTGCCAAAATGCTTTATGTCTAACATCTCATTCTAATTCTCTCACCACCCTTGCAAAGTCGGTTTTATGAACTCCATTTTCTAAAAAAGGAAACTGAGACTTAGAAACTTTCAATAACTTGCCCAAGGTCACAGAGCCGAATTTGAAACCAAGTCTATCTTTCCAGAAACCACACTCTTAACTTTGTTGTTTCATTTCAAAACATTGAAAGCCCCTGCACGTGTACCTGAAGCAGAAGGTAGGTCAGCCTCGGGCACAGGGGATCCTGCCTGGCCAACTCGGTGGAGTCTGGCTCTCCTGGTCTCTCATGGGACTAGCTACATGGAAAATATATGAGTCAGGCTTCTTTAGAGAAACAGAACCAGTAGGACGTGTATATAGAAACATGAGGGAAATGAGTTCACAAGATTATGGCAACTGAGAAGTCCCATAACAGGCCCTCTACAAGCTGGAGTCTCTAGGATGTTGGTAGTGCTGCTCAGTCCACATTCAAAGGCCTCAGGCAGGGAAGCCAGTTACGTATTTCAGTCCAGCCCAGCACCAAAAGCCTGAGAACCCAAGAAGGGAGGTGCATGCTCCTCCAATCCACTTTCTGTATTTGTTCTTTCAGGGCCCCACAATCATTGAATGGTATCTACCCACATTGAGGGTGGATCTGCCCTGCCTAGTTTACTCAGACTGAACTGTTAATCTCTAGAAGCACCCCGCATTACCTCAAATAATGCTTTATTAGGTTTCTAAGTATTCCTTAGTTTAACTGTGTTGATGCCCCAAACTAACCATTCACAGAGGATATGTATTGAGGCAGTGCACTTTTTTTGACCCTATAGGACCATAGAAAAATTTGCTTGAATAAAAATTCCATTTTTCCAGTTATTTACACCATTCGCAAGAGAAAAGAAGCAAATCTGATACTGCATTTACACCAGATCTATTGGGAGACTAGAGGGCTAAAAGAGTAATTTTTCTGAACATTTGGCCATCAAAGAAAGTTTGCATAAAAGTACATGTTCTATGAAGGCATTTTTCTTCATTTTGGAATCAAAATTTTGGTTATTCATTGTTTTAACTACTATGAATTGATACTAATTTCCAGGTTGCAGGGGAGCATTTTATAACTTGCTTGCCTATATTGAGTTTTAATTTTGCTGTAATGTATTATTTGATATCTGGATTTCAATGATAACTGGTTGAAATGAAATGGAAATGATATATCATAATAATAATGACTCCTTATCAAAAATACCTGCCGTGCTTTAAAGATGTTTGTATCATTACCTCCCAACAGCAGGGCAATGAATAGGCTTTTTTTTTTTTTTCCTTTTTTCCTTTTTGCTAAAGGGCTTATGCACTCACCAGAGAAAGAGAGAGTGAGAAATCACCTCCTGGAGGGATAGCCACACTCTAATTTCTTCTCATCTAGTCTCCTCTCAGGATTTTGAGCACACATGCACACTTGCCTGGTGTGATTTTCAAGCCACTGTGAATGGGACTCCAACCATGGAGTTGGCCATGTGGGATCCAGTGTCCTAACCTCCATACCACCTGCTGCTAGCCCTAAATGAAATTTAATGGCAAACTTTATGAAGTTCCAGAGACTCACAAAGTATTTGCGGGCTCTGGGACCAGTAGATGGAGTAATGGCTATGTCGCTGAATTCCCATGTAGTCCACTGCAGTTCAAGTCCCAGACCCTGTGGCTTAAACTCACGCCAAGCGCATGTGTGTGTGTGCCCAAGATCCCAAGAAGAGAATGGAGGAGAAGGGTTTGTGGCTTTTCCCCCCCCCCCAGGGGGTGGTTTCTTGCCTTCTGTCTCTCTGTCTCTCCATCTCTCTGGTGAGTGCACATGCTCTATAGCCAAAAGCTCTCCAAAAAAAAAAAAATTGTATTTGAGGGCTCACTGAGTGCTGAGCTCTTCCTTATGACATAGGCTGAATACTTTCACAAACTATTATTTCATTACCACAATTTTCATGTATAATTAGCCTTAATTATTGCTATGGAAACTGAGACACAAAATTTAAGTAGTTTGTTTAAGGTAACATATCTCATAATAAGTGTTGCAGCATTTGAATACAGACTGCTTTCTACTCCAGGATAGAACTCGTTTTACTTCACAGATGCCTGATATTTTTCTTTATGGTAACAGGAATTCATTAACCATCATGTTAGTGTGAGTTCACTTTTTTTTTCACCATCTCCATAAAAATTTAATGGTTGGTCTACCAGATGACATAGCAGTTATGTCACTAGACTCCCATATGGTCAACTGCGGTTCAAGTCCCATACCTGGTGGCTTGAAACTCAGGCCAGGCACATGTGTGCATGTGTGCGCTCTAGATCCCAGGAGGAGAATGGAAGAGAAGGGATTGCAGTGTGGCCTCCTCTCTGATAGGTGTGTGGGGAGGTGACTTCTCACCTTCTCTCTCACTGCCTCTGTTTCTCTCCCTGGTGAGTGCATGCACCCTAAGGCAAAAATACTCTTAAAAAAAAAAAAACTTAATGCATACGAAACCTATTCTAGTCCTCTGTCTTATTAAATAACTAACATCCCATCTAACATGATTCCATGGGGAAAATGAAAGTTGGTGCCAAGTTCACTGACAGTAGTGACCATGCAGTCTATTTCTTCTGGAATTTTGTATTCAGAGCAGAATGGAAAAAGAAGCATAAAATATAATTGTATAATTATTTGTGAACCTTTTTTGAAATGAACCCTTGCCAATTCTGGGCCTTTAAAGCCATGGTCTGTTTTTTAGGGGATCGTTTCTTTAAACTATGAGACTTGTTTGTGGAACATCATTCTGATAATTAGTGAGGCATTTTCTTTTCACATTTGATAGATTAAGCCAGTCAGCCCTAGAACAAAGCAATTTTATTTTATTTTTCCATCTATGCCAATCATTTTTTATTTGTTGCAGAATTTAAGATAATTAATTTGTATGTGTGATAAAACTTGGCCTGAATTATAAGAGATTTATTTCTTTTTATTGCAGAAAAAAACCCACATAACTTTAAATGTACCATCTCCCATTTTAAAGCGTACAATTCAGCTGTGTTTATTCACATTGTTGCACAACAAATCCCTAGAAATTTTTTATCTTGCAAAACTGAAACTCTATACCAACTCTATACCCACTAAATGCTAATTTCTACCCCTTGCTCCCCCATACTTCTTAACCATCTTTCTAGTTGCTGTTTCTATGATTTTGGCCACTTTAGTTACTTAAATGAGTAATAGTATACAATATTTGTCTTTTTGTGATTGTTTTTTTCATAATGTCCTCAAAATTCATCCATTTTGTAGCATGTGACAGGATTTGTTTCTTTTTGTTTTTGCTATAGGGTGTGTGGGCTTGCCAGAGAGAGGAGGAGAGGGAAAGTGAAAAATTACTCCCCACCCCTGTGGAGGGGATGACCACGATGACCACACCGTAGTCCCTTCTCCTCTGCTTTCCTCTTGGCATATAGGGCATGCACAGACACACGCCCAGCGTGATTCCCAAGCCGCTAGGTCTGGAACTTAATTCATGAAGAAAAAAAAGAAAGCCAAGGCCAAGAGGGATTATATGTTCAGTTTTATATTTAAAAGGTTCTTTCTAGCTACTCTGAAAATGGAGGGTGGAGAACAAGGGCAGGAGCTGGGAGACCAATTAGGAAACTCTTGTCAACCAGGCAAGAGATAATGGTGATTTGACCCATGTGAGGGCCAATCAGGTTCTGGATACTTTAAGGGGATTTTTTTTTTTCCTAGAGAGGGATTTTCGGTTTAAGGTGTGTGTGCTCGCTGAAGAGACAGAGACAGAAGGTGAGAAATCACCCCCTCAGGGAATATGGCCATACCACAGTCCCTTCTCCTCCAATCTCCTCTTTGAATTTTGAGCACACACTCAAATGCATCCAACATGAGTTTTAAGCAGCCAGGTCCAGGACTTGAACTGCGGTCAACTACATGGGAGTCCAACAACGTAACCATTATGCTACCTGCTGATCTCAATTTTTTAAAGGAAATTTTAAAGGGAAGCCAACAATTGAAGTGAATCATAATCACCTGCCAAGATGCATGTTTTCATTTTACAAAATTTTCTGATAAAAGTCAGAAATAGGTAATTTTATAATTTTGAAGTTTTGCAAATAAATAATACATGGTAGAATAACCAGAGTTTGGAGTAGAGAGGAAGGAATGTCGGGTGTGTTTCTACCCAACAGAGACTACAAGCTTACAGCATCATGTAACACATGAATTTCTTTATCCTGCCTCACACTCACACTTGCCAGAATCTGGATTGAATCAATATGGTCTTCTTCTTCTTTTTTATTGAAGAGGTTTTTGCTATAGGGCGCGTGCGCTCGCCAGACAGACAGAGAGAGACAGAGAGATAGAAAGCGAGAAATCATCCCCCAGGGGGGATGGCCACGTCGCAATCCCTTCTCCTCCATTCTCCTCTCGGGATCTTGGGCACACACGCGCCTGGCGTGAGTTTAAGCCACCGGGTCCGGGACTCGAACCGCGGTCGACTACGTGGAAGTCCAGCGACATAGCCATTACACTAACTGCTGGTCCCATTATGCTCTTCTTAGATCAGTGAAACAACAAAGATGTTGTAAGATTTCTTTTTCTTTCTACTAAATATGATTTAAATATATGAATTACAGTACTGGCTATTTATAGTTCTTGGTCCGTCACAGGGATAGTTATGTTTTGGAAAGTCAAATGGGCATTATAGCAGCTAACATGAATTCAGAACTTGCTAGATGCTGAGCACCAGGCTTTAGGGACATTATGTGGTCCCATTATTGAATCCTTACAGTAATCTTATGAAAGTAATACTAGAAAGCATTGCTATTGAAATTCCTTCAGTTCTCAAAATGAAACGCATAATAGCAAGACAAATGTGAGGAAACTCATAAATCTCCTTTATTTTTTTAATTGCCAGAGGGCACATGCACTCACCAGAAAGACACAGAAGGAGAAAGCACCCCCGAGTGAGGTGTGGCCATGCTGCAATTCCTTCTCCTGTGTGTCTCTATCCCTTCAGGATTTTGGGGCATGTGTGCACACACCTGGTGTGTTTCTCAAGCCATCAAGGCAGACTTCAAAATGTGGTTAGCCATGTGGGATCTGGCTCCTATTAGGCTATAGGACCAGGCCTAATTTCACTTTTCATACTGTAGCAAGTGACTGGCCCAGTCTTGGGCAATCAAGATAAACATTAGATCTGTGATGACTGTTTGCCTCTGATTGGAATCCAGAAAACTAGAATAACCACTAATATCATTATAAGCAATTGAGCAATACATAATCTTACCTCAGAATAGCTTATTAAAACCAATAGATGATGGTTGATAAAAATCAAACATCCCCAGCTTTTCTTATTTTATTCTCTGACAACCACTATTTAGCTAAATCTGAAAGAGGGATATATTAAGATAATAAATAATAAATATGATTAACTTTTTTTTTTTTTTTGGAGAGATTTTCACTGTAGGGCGCGTGCGCTCGCCAGACAGACAGAGAGAGACATAGAGACAGAAAGCGAGAAATCACCCCCCAGGGGGGATGGTCACGCCGCAATCCCTTCTCCTCCATTCTCCTCTCGGGATCTTAGGCACGCACGCACACGCGCCCGGCGTGAGTTTTAAGCCACCGGGTCCGGGACACGAACCACGGTCGACTACGTGGGAGTCCAGCGACATAGCCATTACGCTAACTGCTGGTTCCCAATATGATTAACTTTTGTGAGCATTTAATATATGCCAGTTACTACAGTAAGAGCTTCACATAGGTTCCTTTAATTCTCTCAGTAAACCTGAGACATTTTTATGACCAACCTTATTAAGTAGTTGGAGAAACTTAGGCTTTAAGAGTATATATAGCATATCTATAATCTAAAGTTATTAAGTGGCCAGTGATATACCCATGAGATCAATGAGATGCACATATGTTAAGTATGCTTTTTTGTTTTAGAGTTTTATGCTATAGGTGCATGCACTCGCTTGAGAGACAGAGAGACAGAGAGTGAGAGAATCCCCCCGCCCCCATGGGTGATGGCCACACCACAATCCCTTCTCTTCCATTCTCCTCTTGAGATTTAGGACACGCATGCACATGCGCCCAACATAAGTTTAAATCCTCCGGGTCCGGGACTCAAACCTTGGTCAACTACATGGGATTCCAGCGACATAACCATTATGCCATCTGCTGGTCCCAAGTATGTTTGTTTTTAATGAAGATCAGTGGTATGGTGGGATAGGATTCTTTTATTGTTTAGTCAAAACCAAATGTGGCTGTAAGAATATAAAAAAAAATGGGTATTTTGCTCTCATAGCTATGTTAACTTTTTACATAAGAATAACTGAGTTAGCCCCCTCCAAAGAAAAAAGGGCCAGCAGTTGGTGTAATGGCTGTCACTGGACTCCCATGTAGTTGACCATGGTTCGAGTCCCGGACGTGGTAGCTTAAACTCATGCCGGGCGTGTGTGCATGCATGCTCAAGATCCCAAGAGGAGAATGGAGAAGGGATTGTGGTGTGGCCATCTCCCCCAGGGGTGATTTTTCACTTTCTGTCTGTCTCTCTGTCTTTCTGGTGAGCACGTGCACCCTATAGCCAAAACCTCTACCCCCAAAAATAAAAGAATAACTGAGTTAGAGAAACATTTGCTAAATAAACCACTTGGAAAAGAAGGAATTCCTGGAAAGAAATGGGGTACTTTTAGTAAGTTTTGAATTTTTAATAAACTACCTTTAATGTGTTGTGATTTCTAGGAATGACCTTTTAGTTTTTTGAAGATACACATATATTTTAACGATTTGCCAACTGGTGCTGAGCTTAAAGTTACCTTTGTTATTAAAGAAATAGCATCTGTATGTATTTCCAAGTGTTCTAGTAAGTATGTATGTACATCGTGTGTGTTTAGTGACTTTATCTAGTAGTATACATGCAGTCCCAATTGAAGAACACTAAAACTAGTTCTAATATAGAAAGTGAGGTATAGCCTTCCACCTACTAGAGGGTCTTAAAATTCAAAAGCCTGCTTAGTAATCCTGATTGCATATTGAACATTTCTGTTATTAAATTTGTGAGTGACTATGCTCTTCTAGTAAACAAAAGTCTATAATGTAGAAAGTATATGGAATAAGCATAACATCTGTCCTAATCTAATTTTCAGGCACATCTCCAGACTTTGATTTGGCTGAAGTAACTCATGCCACAGAGCTGTACGTATGCCGGGAACTGAGAGACACGAACTGCTTCCTGCCTTTTGAAAACTCCAGAAAAACTATCCCTCAGACTCTGGAATTCTGTACATCTCAAGCGAGAACGTTTACATTTTCTGCTTACTGTCTTACATATCACTATATAGTATTAATGTTTTGTTAAAACTTAGGAGTGTCAGGAGTTGAACTTACTTAGTGAGCCAGCATGGCTAGGATGAGCTTTGTTTTAACGATTTGCCAACTGGTGCTGAGCTTGCTAACGACTTCATTAACTGAGTCTTCCATACAGAATAGTGAGTGTCCACAACTTTGTGTATGTGAAATTCGTCCCTGGTTTACCCCACAGTCAACATACAGAGAAGCCACCACCGTTGATTGCAATGATCTCCGCTTAACAAAGATTCCCAGCAACCTTTCTAGTGACACACAAGTGCTTCTCTTACAGAGCAATAATATTGCAAAGACAGTGGATGAACTTCAGCAGCTTTTCAACCTGACTGAGCTAGATTTCTCCCAAAACAACTTTACAAATATCAAGGAGGTAGGGTTGGCAAACCTGACCCAGCTCACTACTCTGCATTTGGAGGAAAATCAGATTACAGAGATGACTGATTACTGTCTGCAGGACCTCAGCAACCTTCAAGAACTCTACATCAACCACAACCAGATTAGTACTATTTCTGCTAATGCTTTTTCTGGCTTAAAAAATCTTTTAAGGCTCCACCTGAACTCCAATAAATTGAAAGTTATTGATAGTCGCTGGTTTGATTCTACACCCAACCTGGAAATTCTCATGATTGGGGAAAATCCTGTGATTGGAATTCTAGATATGAACTTCAAGCCTCTCTCAAATTTGAGAAGCTTAGTTTTGGCAGGAATGTATCTCACTGATATTCCTGGAAATGCATTGGTAGGTTTGGATAGCCTCGAGAGCCTATCTTTTTATGATAACAAACTGGTTAAAGTCCCTCAACTTGCCTTGCAAAAAGTTCCAAATTTGAAATTCTTAGATCTCAACAAAAACCCCATTCACAAAATCCAAGAAGGTGACTTCAAAAATATGCTTCGGTTGAAAGAACTAGGAATCAACAATATGGGAGAACTGGTCTCTGTGGATCGCTATGCCCTGGATAACTTGCCTGAACTCACAAAACTAGAAGCCACCAATAACCCCAAACTATCTTACATCCACCGCCTGGCTTTTCGAAGCGTTCCTGCCTTGGAAAGCTTGATGTTGAACAACAATGCCTTGAATGCCGTTTACCAAAAGACAGTAGAATCTCTACCCAATCTGCGTGAGATCAGCATCCACAGCAACCCTTTGAGGTGTGATTGTGTCATCCACTGGATTAACTCCAATAAGACAAACATCCGCTTCATGGAGCCGTTATCCATGTTCTGTGCCATGCCCCCCGAATATAAAGGGCAGCAGGTTAAAGAGATTTTAATCCAGGATTCAAGTGAACAGTGCCTCCCAATGATCTCTCACAACACTTTCCCAAATCGTTTAAACATGGATATCGGCATGACGGTTTACCTGGACTGCCGGGCCATGGCTGAGCCAGAACCTGAAATTTACTGGGTCACTCCCATTGGAAATAAGGTAACTGTGGAAACCCTTTCAGATAAATACAAACTAAGTAGTGAAGGTACCTTGGAAATATCTAACATACAAATTGAAGACTCGGGTAGATACACATGTGTTGCCCAGAATGTCCAAGGGGCAGACACTCGAGTGGCAACAATTAAGGTTAATGGAACCCTGCTAGATGGTACCCAGGTGCTGAAAATATATGTCAAGCAGACAGAATCTCATTCCATTTTAGTGTCCTGGAAGGTTAATTCCAATGTCATGACATCGAACTTAAAATGGTCATCCGCTACCATGAAGATTGACAACCCCCATATAACATATACCGCCAGGGTCCCAGTAGATGTTCATGAATACAATCTAACACATCTCCAGCCTTCCACTGATTATGAAGTGTGTCTCACTGTTTCCAATATTCATCAGCAAACTCAAAAGTCATGTGTAAATGTCACAACCAAAAATGCTGCCTTCGCGCTGGACATCTCTGATCAAGAAACCAGCACAGCCCTTGCTGCCGTCATGGGGTCCATGTTTGCCATCATTAGCCTTGCGTCCATTGCGGTGTACATAGCCAAAAGATTTAAGAGAAAAAACTACCACCATTCATTAAAAAAGTATATGCAAAAAACCTCTTCAATCCCACTAAATGAGTTGTACCCCCCACTCATTAACCTCTGGGAAGGGGACAGCGAAAAAGACAAAGATGGTTCTGCAGACACCAAGCCAACCCAAGTCGACACATCCAGAAGCTATTACATGTGGTAACTCAGTGGACATTTTGCTTCTGGTAGTAAGGAGCACAAAGACGTTTTTGCTTTATTCTGCAAAAGTAACAAGTTGAAGACTTTTGTATTTTTGACTTTGCTAGATTGTGGCAGAGTGGAGAGGATGGGTGGATATTTCAAATTTTTTTAGTATAGCGTATCGCAAGGGTTTGACACGGCTGGCAGTGACTCTAGGCTTCCAGTTTGTGTTTGGTTTTTATTCTTATCATTATTATGATTATTATGATTATATTATTATTATTATTTTATTTTATTTTAGTTGTGCTAAATTCAATAATGCTGTTCTAACTACAATGCTCAATAAAATGATTAATGACAGGTTGGGGTTCCCCTGTGCTTTTACCAGTAGTGTAACCCCTTATTCTGAAGCCATCAGAAAGTATCATGTCCTCCAAAAAGCTAATCTACAGTTTTTAAGCAGCACTGAATATTTTGTGGCAACCTGGTCTATAGACTTTCAACTCAAGAAGCTAAGGCTAGGCTTGTTATCTTTGTTGAACAATTTTAGTTGGCTGTACTGTAACGTTGTATCAACTGAATTGAATGTTTGCCTTTGAACAATGACTTTTCTTTTTCTCTTCTTTTTCCTTTTTTTTTGGTAATAGTTCAAGAGGCTTAGGTCAAGTTAACAGGCAATAGAAATAAGTATATCAGATTTTTTAATGTAACAAACTACATGTTGATTGTTACCTTATTGTTTTTATCTTTAGTAGCCACTTTGAAAAGACAATAATTTTGTTGTGTTTAACTCACCGACATGTGGTGTATAATGAAAACAGAACTATAATAAATTAGTTTTGTTCTGATTTTTTAGAACACTTGCACTAATGTATCATTTATAGTTCTTGCTAGTTGTAGTGGTGATATTTCTCACATTCGTAAAAACGAGCAAAGTAAATCAGCTATAGCATGTTGCTTTTTAAAGCCAGGCCCTAAAAAGTTTTGAATTCCTTTTCTAAGGGAAGAAAGATCTATTTTAATTAAGATATTTTAATGAACAGGATTTTTATATTTTAAATATTGCTGACCAGAACCTAATAGGGAAGGGGATTCAAATGAAAATAAAAGGTGTATCATTGTATATCATGTATAACTAAACATGCTAAACACACACACACACACACACACACACACACAAACACACACACACACTGAATATGTCATATTCCTTTCCTGTAAGGGTTTTGTTAAAGCCTGATATTTTCTTTGTAGTAGCCACATTCTCCATTAAAGTATAAATCAACATCTTACGAAGTGTTCCAAAATGTATGAAATGTTATTCTTTTTTTTTAACAGTTGTCTATATGCTTAAACCTATATCAATGTAAATATCAGTGTGGTGATACTGGCTGAGATAAGTAAATGATTAATAGGAAACAGAACAACTTCTGCACAGTTGGCATTTTTCATCCAAATAAGTAGAGACAGTTTTGCAGAATTAAGTGTTTCAAGATGACACAGGAAATATGTGTATAAAATTTAGAACAGAAGGAGCTAGGTTTAGGTAGAAGACGGTTTCACAAAGGTAGAGGAAGAGGATTTAGAAGTATAAGCAGAGGAGAGAGGATCCATTTCAAAATTTGAATTGATAAGGCAGAGAAATAAAAACTATTCCAGATGGCAGCTACTGGCAGGGACTCACTGTCACACCAAGAATGATGAGACCATAAAGAGACCATAAAAAGGGATGGAGAAGGAGCAGGTGCCAGCTGAGCAAAGTCAAGAGGGAAGCAGAAAGGAAGTCCAGATGAGTGAGGCTGAGGAGTCTCTTTGTCAATTCCTTGTTTAATGAATAAATTTGAAAGAAAAAAAATCATTTTCTTTCCCACTTATATTGGGGGAAAATAACTTTAGATGCTGAAACCAGTGAGCCACAATAGAAAAACAATAAGAAACTGAGACAGAAGGCAGAAGCATTCCTACCCACTGCCTTTATTCCTGTTTGGGAAAAACAGCCCCACGAGAGAGCCTGGGTCAGATTCTTAATACCCATTCAGTACTCTTCTCTACTGGTTACTCTGTGCCCAACAGCCTTCTAGAAGCCATTCAGGACTCTTTTATGTTCTGAACAACCTCTGGTGCCCCTGCTTCAAAAATACAGTATATTCTCTTCTGTTTCTCTGTGTCTTTCTGCTGAGCGCATGCACCCTATAGCAAAAACCTCTCCAAAAAAGGAAAAATATATATATAGTATATTCTCAAGTTTCCATTTACTCAGGATACATTTTAGCACAAGGGCAGACAAGAAGGTCTGGAAATTGCCTACATGCAGTGAGAGTACTGCCAGGTACATTTGGGAAACAGAGGCTTAGATGTGATGTGGATGCAGCTGTGGGACATTTCCTGTTGGGGAAGAAAGTAGTGGGCTGTTGAACAACTTCCCTTCTATCTGCAAGCCATGAAAGGGTTAATACCAAAGTACTAGACCCATGGCATCTTTTAGCTGCAGAAGGAGGGAGTGTTATCCCATGGAGCAATGAATAATGTGAATCTGGCACAGACAGGCACTTCAACATTGGTGGAAGAATATTCAACTATTTCTCCATTCCAAATATTTAGCAACTATAGGGAAATCTTGTGTTTTGTGTGCTCTGTTTGAGTTTGGTTTTGCAACATCTTTTCCTAGGCCAATTTGGATGGAAACATCCATTTTACTTTTCCCTCCTCCAATAAAATGGTGGAGCTTTTTTTTTCCCCTTGTCTGTGCTAACGGGTTTCTTTTCAGTTGCTAGAAGGCGAAGTGCTTTTCCTAGCCAAGGAGTTCCTCATTTGTACCTAATTTAATGTGAAAAGTTAGACAGCCAGTGAAATTAAATATCAAACTAGGTTCAGGTTGATAATGGAAGTTATTTCATCTTTACAAGTAAAATGACTAGGTCACTTTCTAATTTCATATTTTCCTGTTTGCCCAATGGTGTATAGTGTATCTTTAATCTGATTTTACAAGCTTAGTTTTAGAGCAGTTTCTTAAAACAGACATTTCTTCATATATGCATTCAATTAATCACCAATGTGACTGATACTATGAATAAAAAACCAAATGCAGTGTTTGATATAAAAATTTCTAATTTAGCTGTGTGATTAGCAAAAAATAAGAATCATCTCTGTTCTTTAGGAGAGAGATTTTCTCTTATGTGGTTCCTGTTTGTTCATTCTTCACTTATTTGCTAAAGATACCATATTCTACCTTTTTCTTGGTGTTTGCTTTCTCTCTCTTCATTCATTTTTCAAAACATTTTCTTTTCTTCCCTATATTAATAGTTTTTATCATCAAGAGAAAAATATATCTAACACTTTGCCAGGGAAACAATACTTTCTGCCTTACTGTTCACTGAAAAGGGGAAATTAACTACTTCTGATGCATTCTAAGTAGAACTAAAAATGTTTTCACCTCACTTCGTTCACTCTTGCCCTGTGTGTAAATAGGCTTGCATTGATATTGTTACTATTCAAAGGGGATTAGCTAGAAGAAAAAATATTATTTAGATATATGTTTTAGAATCCTCATTCCAAACTGTAGAATGATTTTGGCCTAGACTCTGGCAATTGATCTAATCTGGTGTGGACATGATTCCTTTCCCCTCTGCCCAACAGTTTGGGTACCAGTTCCTGCTCTCTCTATTCCATCAAGAACTGAAATTCATAGTAAGAACAAGGAGGTGGTTTGGGAACTGATGCTTTTTTTTTTTAAGTGTTTGTCTATTTATTTATTACATAAATGGTATTGAGAGGAAAAAATTATCCCTGAATGGAGAGTAGTCATATTGTAATCCTTTTTCCTCCACTTTTATATCCTGTCAGGATTTGGGTCATGCATGCACATGTGCCTGCCTGGTGTGTATTTCAAGACACTGGGAGTGGGCTTTGAGCCATAGTCAGCCATGTGAAATCTAGCTCCCCATGCTTTACTAGGGGGTTCGGCCTCAAACAGGGTCTTGACAGTATGAACCATCCTCACCCTTTAGCCAGCAATGAATGGATTATAGGCACACATATTCCTGGTGTATTAAAGGAGGTCTCTGGAACCAAATCCAGAGTTTTCCCATGTGTCTCAGTCTTGCAGAGAGCATCACATTTTACTCCTGTGCTATCTTCTGGCCCCAGGAAACGATTTTTATACTTGGTGGTTTAGCTTTACCTAGCACAGGTTAACAGAACCAAATGAGTTTCTTATAAAGTAGAACTCACAGGCTTGCTGGTACTAATATGATGTATTCATTTTCCACAGTCATTTGACCATTGGTGTATCTCAGGGTACTATTCTGTACTATAGATCCTAATAAACTGAGATTTCAATTTCACCCTGGAAACAGCCTGATAAGTTGGATATTCTTTCCAGTGAACAAATAAGAAAACAAAGACCCATAGGAGTAATCACTTGTCTGATACCAACAGTTTTATAAGTGGAGGATCATGGTGGGATCCCTTCACTTCCAGTTTTCTCTTCCTCCATTCCATGCTGTCTAAAGTAAAGACAGGAACATCTGCTGAAGAGCAGATGCTGGAGGTCCCAGGAAATATGGGTAAAGGCAGAGTAAGTAAATAAAGGAGAGCTAATGAGACATGCCACTGAACACTGAAGGCTTTTTTTTTTTTTTAATGTATGCTAGAGGGTATGTGCACACACCCAGGTAATAGAGAAAGCACCCCCTAATGAAGCTGAGTCATGCTACAATCCCTTTTTCTTCATTTATTGATCTTATCAGAATCCTGGACATACACATACACAAAACACACATGTCTGGCATATTTTTAAGTCACAGGGCTAGGATTTGAACCGTGATGCCATGTAGGATCTGACTTTCTCTGCATAGCACTTAACCATTGTTCTGTCAGGCTAGCCCTGAACGCTTTAGGTCATAAAGTTTGTTTCTCTTGGAGCCAGAAGGTGGATGGTAGTTAAGACACTGAACTCCCTCATGGCCAACTGCAGTTTAAGTCTTGGACCTGGTGGCTTCAAAATCACACTAGGTCTGTGTGCATGTGTATCCAAAATTCCAAGAAGAGAATGGAGAAGGTATTGTGGCATGGCCATCCTCCCTAGGGGATGATTTCTCACTTTTCCTCTCACTGTCTTCTCTGTCTCTCTCCAGTGAGTACATGTGCCCTAAGGCAAAAACTTTTAAAAAATTATTTGTTTCTTTAAGAAAACCTAAGTGCTGGGAACCAGCAGTTAGTGTAATGGCTATGTCGCTGGCCTCCCACGTAGTCGACTGCAGTTCGCGTCTCGGACCCAGTGGCTTAAAACTCACACCGGGCACGTGTGCGTGCGTGCCCAAGATCCCAAGAGGAGAATGGAGGAGAAGGGATTGCTGATGGCCATCGCCCCTGGGGGGTGATTTCTCGCTTTTTGTCTCTATGTCTCTCAGTCTGTCTGGCAAGCGCACACACCCTATAGCGAAAATCTCAAAAACAAACAAAAAAAACAAAAACAAAAAACAAACCTATGTTTATACCACGCTAAATGTCTTCAACTCCCTTATCTCATGTTACACACTCATAAAATTACAAATTTTAAAAATTTTGTGGAGGAGATTCTAAACTCATTCTTTCCTCAGTAGGAAATCATGAAAGGCTTATATAAAATTAGCAAACTCAATGTTTGGCTCTAAAGCTTAAATGGGGAAATGTGAAATTCATACAATTGAGCAGTTAAGGATAGTATCTGACATACCCAAAACCACCCAGAACAACCAGATACAAATGGCTTTAGCATAAACAAAATCTGTGGAGCTTATGGGTAAAATTATATTTAGAAAACTCTCTTTCCACCCCAAAAGTGTGCCATAAGACATTAAATAGTGTGGATTTTCTTTTCAAAGCATAGCATTTTGTTTTTAAATTTTATCTTTTTCTTCCATAAGAGAGAGAGAGATAAACTCCCCAACAGGGAGCCCATGCCATGATCCACCCCTAACGTCTACTCATCCGGATCACAGGCACACACATGGTTTGTTCAGGAAGGTCTCATGTGGGTCCAGCTGTCCCACCATCTGGCTCCAGATTTATTTTTATTTATTTTTTTAATAAATGCAACTCCCCTCCCGGCATGCCCCATTTTGTCAGTCATATACTACTTAATATAGAGCAAAGTCAGTATCCTGTACCTTATCAAAGTAGCTGTGATTGGGAACCAGCAGTTAGCGTAATGGCTATGTCGCTGGACTCCCACATAGTCGACCGCGGTTCGCGTCCCGGACCCGGTGGCTTAAAACTCACGCCGGGCGCATGTGCGTGCGTGCCCAAGATCCCAAGAGGAGAATGGAGGAGAAGGGATTGCGGCATGACCATCCCCCCTGGGGGGTGATTTCTCGCTTTCTGTCTCTATGTCTCTCTCTGTCTGTCTGGCGAGCGCACGCGCCCTACAGTGAAAATCTCTCCAAAAAAAAAAAAAAAAGTAGCTGTGAGCAAAAATGCTGGGTCTGATCATGCCACTCCTTTCTAGCTTGACCTCCCCATCTGTCTCCCTTAAGATTAAATAGCTAAAGTAAGTTTCAGCCTGGGCCCTGACAGAATGATTAAGAATCCTAGTGAGGGGGAAATCCTGAATGAATAAAGTTGTGGCTTAGCACATGAGCCTGCATATGACCATGTCTCATTAATAAAAACAGAAGGCAGAGTGACCAGGAGGAAGAAAACAAGGCATGACTATTTCACTTTGAGAGAGAGATTTTTGCTATAGGGTATGTGTGCTCACTGGAGACACAGAGAAAGTGAGAAACCAGAGGGGATGGCCACGTTTCAATCCCTTCTCCATTTTCCTTCCAGGATTTTGATCATGCACACTCACACACACGGTGAACTGTAGTCAGCCATGTGGAAGTCCAGCACCTTAACCACTACACCATCTGCTGGTCCCCAGGATGACATTTTTACAGCAGGGATTTAGGAAGGTACCGTAGTGTATCTAGCCCTCTGCTAGGAGGTTCACATGGATCATTTACATTCAATCCTCTCAGTTGTACCATTGTCCTCCCTATGTTAGAGAAGAAATAGCTGTCAGCCTCTCTAAAGAGAGATAAGCAACTTGCCTGAAAACACACAGCACACAGGTGGTAAGAGAACTAGGCCTTCACCTTGTCTACATGAGGGAAATGTGTAGGATTTTTGTTTGTTTGCTTGTTTGTTTGTATCATAATTAATTGCTAGAAGGGGAGAACACATCCCCCAGTGGGGTGTGATCACCCTGCAGTCCCTTTTCCTCCAATTTTCCATGCTGCCGAGATTTGGAGGGCACGCACACACACTTGTGCTCAGTGTGTTTTCTTAAGCTTCCAGAACTGAGATTAGAACCATGGTCAGTCATGTGGGATCCAGCTCCAACTATTCGGCCATGCTGCCAGTCCAAACTTAAGAGTTTTTAAACTGTGCCATGGTCTGCAAGCTAAATGTGGATCAGGACTGTAGGACACGTAGTCCAAGAGCACATTTGACATGTAGGAAAAATGGAGCAAGGGGAGGCACTGCCCACCTGTGGCCCTAGCACAAGGTCTAAGATCCAAATCTGAGCTCAATGTATGGAAATCATAGGAAACTAAAGGGAAGAAAACATAAATGACAACTATTCAAAGTTTGAGACAACTCCATGTAAACAGTTTGAAGAAAAAACAGTTAAAAAAATTAAAAAACCTAAAACAGGAGTCAGTAAAAGTAGAAACCATACATTGCTACACAGTGAGCATGTGGCATGCTCTATATGCTGTACTGAGGACCTGACCTGTATTATCTCACGGGCCCCTGAGAAATTACAAAGTAGGTATTCATATCCCCATTTTCCACATAAAGTAGTGAAGCCAAGATTTCAGTACTGGCTGTCAGACTCCAGGCCCCAAGACTAAACTTCTAGCTGAAGAGGCAGCCAGAATATTGCAATGGTCATCTCATTTATGTGATTGATTTAGTACTTAGAGTGGGAAGCAAGGACAAGGGTTGGTTTCATGATCTTGCAAAGACCTTCCAGAAAGGTTTGTTAACATGGCATTTAATGCAATAGACTTAGCTATGAGGAAAAAATACTGCCTTGCTGTCATTCATTTTTAACTATTAAGGTTAGTGTCACCTCTTAATCACTTCTCTGATCTACTTTTTAAAGCTATGCTACATCATTCAGAGCAAAGACTTGTTCTGATGCCATAGTAATCTAATTGTAACTTTCCTGTAAATCACTCTGGGGCAGATTTGTTGGGAGGATACACTCCCTGGAGACCTGTTAGTGAAGAGTTTTGTGACTAATTCCATAGCTCTGTGATCTCGATAGCCCTTAATAGTATGAATATATTACTTTATATCTTCTAAAAGGCAAATTGGTTTAAATATCTCCTTTGCTACTGATGAAATTATAAAAAGAAGGCTACTATGAATATTAACTGAAATATATACTCCTATATTATTTTAGGACACCATACTAATGATGCTTGACCTCACCAAATTGAATTTTATTCTAAGGGCTTAGGTGTACATTCCTCAGTCTGAGATGGTCCCTATCAATTATTCATTTATAAATGGTATTTTTTTCTTCTGATTCTAACAGTAATATATGATCACCATATGGAATCTAGAGGAAAAATATGTATTAAGTGTATAATTTGGGGGCCAGCAGGTGCATGGTGGTTAAGATACTAGACTCCCACTGGTTTGAGTCCAAGAGTCAACAGCTTGAAAATCACACCATGTGTATGTGTGTGTGTGTGGGTGTGTATGTGTGTGTGCATGTGCATACACATGCATGCCTAAAATCAGGAGAAGAGAAGGGATTGTGGCATGGCCATCCCCTTGGGGGATAATTTCTTACTTTCCCTCCATCTTTCTCTGGCAAGTGAGAGACCAAAATAAAGTGTATAATTTCACAACACAGACACATATACAAAAGTGAGGTTTTGGCATACTTCTAGTCTTTTTTTCCCCTCTGTGTATGTATTACAATTCTAAAAATATACACCTTTGTACGTATACAATTAAAAGCATGCTATATATACTTTTGTATATATAGCAAATTTTAGCACTTTTCTATCACACCAGAAGTAAGCATAATTCTATATTAACTTATCTTGGAAAGCATGGTATTAAAGGCTGTTACCATCTATCATATGGGTCACTCAGTAATGGAACAATTCCATCCTCTGGAGGCAGTTTACTTCTCTGTCAAGCTCTGGGAGCATAAAAAACGCTTACCCTGCCCAGGTCCCCACTGAACCTGCAGGATGCAGCCATAAGGAAGACATATCTATGTAAAGGATTATCCAGTATGATAACTACACCAGCAGGATGAAGTGGAGGAAAGCACAGGGAAGAAGAGCCCTGGTCAGGTTGGGGAGTTCAAACTTAAAAGTCTCACTACTTAACGTGTCAGAATTAAAAGGTGAGGTGAGGGCCAGCAGGTTGGCATAGTGGTTAAGGTGCTAAACACACCCATGTGGTTGAATACAGTTTAAGGCCTGGACATGGTGGCTTGCTTTCTCACTTTCCTTCTCTCTGTGTCTGTGTTTTCCTGGTCAAATTAAAATAAATGAATGAATAAATAAAATTAAATAAATAATTATTGGGGGGGGGAGGTGAGGTGAGAGTTCCACAAGCAAACATCCAAAGGACAAACATCACAGGCAGAGGAACAAATGGCAGTGATCACAGCATTCCCAAGGCCATAGAAGAAGACTTTCCAGAGGACGTGGGGATTCTGAAGGCATTCTGATGAAGGGAAAGGGGCTACTAAAGATACAGTGTCACTGAATGGGAAGCTGAGATAGGAGAGAAATGATAGCAAGATTTTGTGCAGAGGTAAGAAGGAGAAGAAGCTTGGCTGCACAAAGAGCCTCTGGTCCCCAGATGAAGCTGTGCTCCCAATTTATTTTTTCTAGCCATTCTGCGTAATCACTGGGGGGAATGGCTTCCTGGTGAGATAAGAGAAGCTTGCAAGAACAGTTTGATAAACCTTTCTGAGCCCTGGGGCTTCAATGTGGAAGCTCAGCTGTGGCAATATGTAAGACACAGCATTAAACAGATGTGAGATTACCCTAATTGCTTAAGTCTATCCCAGTCAGTGGCCTGCAGTTAGTACAGGTTTCCTTTGGTGTCTGTGGTGTCAGAGTAATAAGGACATGTTTAGAAAATTGAAACTGATAATAGGGAGTTTAAAAGCACAAGTTAATCCTCTGTGTAACTTATCCCTTGTCCACTAAATACAGATCTTTCTGGTTCCTTTGCTTAGACAAAATTCTGTTTTATTTTATTTTATTTTTTAGTGTTGTAATGAACAAGCCTAAGTCTAGGAATAGTAGTAAAGAACAAACCATACTTTGAAACCCTGCCCCCAAAACTCACAAATTACACCAATTTTGTTTCCAAAAGTGCAATAGGTCAAAGACATTGCAGCATAACTTAATAAAAAAATACTTCTGAATCAGAGGCAAGCAGGTGGCATAATGGTTAAAGGACTGGACTCTCACATGGCCAACCTCAGTTCTAGTCCCGAACCTATCAGCTTGAGAATCATGCCAGGCTCATGTGTGTTCATGCTCAAAAATCTCAGGAAGACAATGGAGGAGAAAGTATTGTAGTATGGTCACCTCCCCATGGGAGAGAGGGACAGAGAGGGAATGATTTTTCATTTTCTCTCTCACTGTGTCTCTCAGTCTCCCTTAGGCAAGCATATGCCCTTGTGGCAAATCACCCTCCCCCTCACCCCCCAGAAAAAATGTCTGATTCTAGATTCTATTCCTATGGGATTTCCTTTGAAATTTTAATTGGATTAATTCCTGATAACAGAAATGTATGATAGGAAGAAGAGATTGATAGAAGAGGTCCCTTTCCCCAATTTTGCTCTTAAGTATATTGATAGATACATTTTGTGTTGTTATTGGGAGATTTGTCAAAATCTGTTTTCAGATTCTATCCTCCTATCCTCTGAATTATTGCTCTCTTTCTGGAGAAAGATTTAAATGACTATCCTGTAAATATCTTAATCCCAATCCACTTCCCCAGACTGATGATGTAAATTGTAGTTAACTTCCTATTAGCTATATAAACTGAGACAAGCAGTTTGTAGACAATGAAAACCACCAGGCATTCTAAAAGTCAACAGAAGTTTGTTGAGTGAATGAAGTCATTCACAACTTTGACTTTGGAGTGAATAGTACATTTTTGCTAGAAGTAGATGCGGCTTCTTGGTTAAATTTTGTTTTGTCTGATATAGACTGTTGAACTGTTGCAGAGAGCAAACTGACATTTGGTTAATTTGGGGAACAGACTGCATTTCTTAATTTTTTTTTCTTCCATATTGAGGCCTGGAAAATTTTGCCATAACTTCATTCCAACTTTGTAGAAATCATACAACCCAGGACATCTGCTTAGGCTAAGCCACTTGTGGTGATTTAGAATTGTTTGCATTTGTGTTCAGTCCCCTAAGGTACTATCTTAAACACACGATACAACAGCTTACATTTTCCGGGCATATAGCAACTCTCAGTGGATTTGGAAGCCATGAATACTCCCCACACAAATGAGTACATATTCTTTATAATTCAGTGAGGTCCACTTTCCCAATTCTACAAACTCTGAAAGTTTTATTCAAAATAGTACAGTCATCTTTTCTTTGAAGATGACTAGCGAGATGTACTGCACAGTCTCCCTCATACGCCACAATTACTGATGGCAGCAGTGGGGAGGAGTACGTGAAAGAGCAATGACACCAGTGGAGACATGGAAAGAAAACCACGCAGCCAGTGTGGAAATGCCAAAAACTGTTTTAAGACTAAAGGACAGATATGTCTCTCCCTTTAAAAGCTCTGTAATACGAGACCTGATGAGTAGAGAAATTACAAATCAAAATTTGCAGAAAGAAGAGCCTTTTAGGAAGTCTTTTGTGAATCAGTCTCTTCTCCATATCCTTTTCTGTTTTTCTCTAAGCAAAACTGTCTGAAATGTCTATAGTTACCCCCAGCACCATTCAGGTTCTCTTCTCTGTAGGCAACATCATTTCTGGGGACACAAGGTAGGACCTTGAAAAGCAGAGGACTGCTGGATTCTGAGGGTCTTAGTCTTCTTTTTTTTTTTTTTTAAGAGAGATCTTTTGCTGTAAGGTGCTTGTGCTCACCAGAAAGAGAGACATAAAGCAAGAAATCACCCCTCAGGGAGGAGGACCACACTGCAATCCCTTATTCTCCATTCTCCTCTCAAGATCTTGGGGACTCACATACACGCTCCCAGCTTGAGTTTAAGCCACTGGGTCTGGGACTTGAACTGTGGTCATCTACACAGGATTCCAGCAATGTAACCATTATGCCCCCCTTGAGGGTCTTAGTCTTTATGTTTTCTTTAAAACTGTTTTGGTTAGTTCCCCAGGGAATATGAATCCAAAATAAAAGCTCTATCCATAAATTCTAAAAAATTGTGTATGTTCGGCTTGGTTATTCACCTTAGAGATCAGAGAATGGTTGACAGAGTCTAGAATGGCCAGCAGTCATAGTTGAGTGGGCAGGAAAACTTATCCCAGCCCTAGTCTTAGTTTCTTCCCCACAAACAGTATTAAACTGCCTATTTTTTCTAACTCACTGGTTTCAATTTCCACATCCCTGCTTCTTATTCTCTGTATTGCAGTCACACTGCACTGCTTTTCAGATCCTTGGTCATATTTTCCCACTTAAATACACACCCTCTCCCTAGAATACTTCCTCCTCCACTGCTTAGTTCTTTCTTTCCTCAGAGCTTCTTGGACTAGGCTTCCCCCAAACGCTAGATTAAGTTAGTTTGGCATTCTATACCTCCTCTCATCAAGCTGCCCTCTCCTAAGCTATTGTTATGGCTGCTGACTTTACCCACTACTAGAAGATAAGGGGGTGGGATCAGACTTACCACATTCACTACAGCATCCCCAGGGCCTAATACAGTACCTGACCTGGGTAACTTCTTAATAATTGCTTTCTCTCCTGCCTCCAAATAATGAGTGACTGTGTGCCCAACTTCCAATCCCAGGACTTGGCAATTAGGAAACATGATTTTAGGGGTATCCCTGCAAACTCTTTTCTCTTACTCGAGTGTTTTTTGTTTTTTTTTTTTTCTGGTATTCTCCCCAACACAATAGTATTTCTCCTTTTCCTGAAAGAGCAAAGAGAGTCCATGTACTGGGTTGCTAGGGCTGCCTTAACAAAGTATCATGGACTGAGTGGTCTAAACAACAGAAATTTATTTCTTCACAGTTCTGGAGGCTGAAGTTCAAGGCAAGGTGTTGGCAGGGTTGGCTTCCTCTGAGGCCTCTCTTCATGGCTTGTGGATGGCTACATAATCTCTGTGTCTTCACATGGTCTTTCCTCTGCATGTGTCTATGTCCTTTTTCTTATAAGGACACCAATCTTGTTGAATTTGGGCTCAACCTAATTGGCTTTGTTTTAAATTCATATCCTCTATAAAAACTCTGTCTCCAAATATGGTCACGTCTGAAATACTAAGAGCTATGAATCTGTGGGCAGGCACAATTTAACCCATAGGAGTCCTGTTTGGGGAGCCTGATTGGAGTATATCCAGCTAGCCAGCTGTCACTCTGAACCCTTGGTAGAGCACATTCTTCATAATGACATACAAAGAGATTTTGCTTTCTTCATTCTCCAAATGGGTGTCTCCAACCTAATATACCTCCCCAAGAAATGAAAGTTGGAAGAACTTGTACAAACTATAGAGTTTAAAATTCCTCCACAGATGAAGAAACTGAGGCTCAGGAAAATTGGCCAAACCCTCCCAACCAGTGATTAAAGAGGGTGAAAATGGAAGTAGGTTTTCCTGAATTTTCAATAATTGGAAAAAAAACTTCCTCCTCAAGTTGCCCTTTTTCTTTTTTCTCTTTCTTTCTTCCTTTCTTTCTTTTTAAAATTTTTACTATAAGGCACGTGTACTCACTAGAGAGACACAGAGAGACAGAAAGCAAGAAATCACCCACCAGAGGGGATGGCCATGCCACAAAAATCCCTTTTCCTTCATTTTCCTCTAGGGATTTTGGACATACATACACAAGTGCCCAGTGTGAGTTTTAAGCCATCAAGTCCAGGACTTGAACTGTGGTTGACCACATGGGAGTCCAGTGATGTAACCATTACACCATCTGCTGGTACTGCTCTTCAATTTTTTCTCTCCTGCACCATCAGGAAAATTGCTTAGTGCTTATTTAATTAAGTCTATTGAGGAAGAACCATCTATGGTCATTTAAAATTCTATGAAAGTCTTGCTGCTAGTTCCTACAGCATATGTGAGAAGCTTTTTTCTGTTTTCATCCCAACACTCTGCCTAGATCAACTGTGCTGAGTAAAACCACAGGCAGCACCACCACCCCCAGCTAATTTATATTCTTCTTGAAAAAAGACATTTTCCCCCAAAATATAGGGGACTTCATCTTTTTCCTGTCATCTTTGAGAGAGAAGAAGATGGCAAGATAGAAGTAATTCATCATAATCTTTTCAAATACCAAAGCACTCTGCTTCCTAAGCAGTCATTTTTAACTTCTGCCACGAGTGAAAACAATAGTTGTCATGGAGAAAAGAACAACTAGTTTGAAAAGATCCAGCTTGTACATTTGGAATCCTCAAAATCGACCTGAATTCATGAATCATAAAATGTATCTGCCATGTCACCAAATCCTCCCAGATGCAGTGCTCAAAGACACTTGGAATCTCATTGCACATACTTCCTGAGGAATTTCAATTTAGGATAAAACTAGGTCTTCTGATGGAGTGATATGCATGGTGACCACAGGAAGGTTCTTTCACTTATTATTTATTGACCATCTACTATGTGTTGGACATGATCACAGCATGCTTCTGTTTATGGTTAGGTCTAAGCAGCCTCATCCCAGAGGCTCATGGGAAAGGAAAAAACATTTCTTAGATCTCAGTCATCTGAGTTCTCAATTCAAGAGGCTGGCATTATCATCTCAGAAAAAGTCTCAAGGGACTTTAGAGGAAGGAGAGATCACTTAGAACTGTGGGGAGCAGAAAAGAAATAATTTGTGTGTGTGTGTAGAAAGTTTTATAGAAAATACAACACTGTGGCAAAGCCTTGGAGAATGGAAAGCATTTGAACTTGGGGAAATAAGGAAAAGGATGAAAAAGTCTGACACAAAAGAAGACTGAAGAAAAATATCAATTACAAGTACTTGGATCAGAAATTAATTAGCTCAGGTGCTGACTCAAGAGAGAGATGATAAAAATAACAAATATTTATTGAGCCTTTACATTGTCCTAGGCACAGTAGCGAGCTCTTTATGTGCATAATTTCACTTAATCCTCAAAACAACTCCATGAGACAGGTTCCATTGTTTTCCCCATTTAACACATGAGGAGATAGGAGGCTTAGAAAATTAAGCAATTTGCTCAGGGTTACTCAAGAGGTGGAATCAGGTATTGAATCCCAGAATTTATGCTCATAACTATGACACAATCTTGGAATTAGATTATGAGGAAAACTGAGTGCCAGAGTGAAGATCTGTGACTTTATTTTGCAAGTATAGTGGAGTCAGTGAAGGATTTTGAACAATGAGAATGAGATCAACCAATGCTGTTCTTCAGGAAGGCTAAGGAGTAATACCATGACTGCAGATCATGTGTCCAAAACATGCAATAAGGATCCCTCTAGAATTTTTGTAAAAAATTATGTACAGCATTCAAAAATGAGGGCTGTTTCCCAACTCTACCATTAAAGAAAAGATATAGTCAATAAGAGAGTCTCCATCCTTCACCTCCATTTCATGAATACTTGAAGTGATTAGGCCAAGGGGCTCCAGTACAAAGGAAGCTATAGAGACCTGAGAATCTAATCCTCACAGATGGTTGTTGAAAGGTTTAACACATACATTGCCTCATCCTTTAAACTCATATGGAAACAAAACTCAACTACTTATAGAAGAAGTATGGCATATCTGTGACAAGCGTTTAATCCCAATGTGTACCCCTAGTGTTACCTTTCTTCTGCCTTTACCGGTATGAGCCCCTTAGCTTTTTTGACATAAAACTCACTTTTTTTTTTTTGAGAGGTTTTTGCTATAGGGCGTGTGCACTCGCCAAACAGACAGACAGAGACAGAGAGACAGAGAGACAGAAAGCGAGAAATCACCCCACAGAGGGAATGGTCATGCTGCAATCCCTTCTCCTCCCTTCTCCTCTCGGGATCTTGGCACGCATGCACACGTGCCCGGCATGAGTTTTAAGCCACTGGGTCCAGATGCGAACCACGGTCGACTACGTGGGAGTCCAGCGACATAGCCATTACGCTAACTGCTGGTTCCCTAAAACTCACTTTTTATAGTGATATAGCATACAAAATGTGATAGGGTATTGACCATAGAAACAAAGAAATATATAAATTTTATTTTCCAACAATCCTAAAAATAATTCACATTCTTAATTATCTATTTCACTGCTACAGCTTACATGGTCATTGAGAAGTTCACGCTGATTCATGTTTGTACGTTGGTATTTATTAGGCATCATGTGTCAACTTATTTATCTATTGTCCATAATTGGTATCTTAAAAACATCATGTGTGGGAAAATACCTGTTTGACTACTGCAATTAAAATTCTCATGGACAGTCATAAATAACTTGGCAAATGTGTCTAAACACTGTTACAAAGAAATAGCAAGATTACATTTATAGATTTTTATAACTCATTCATTTATCACTAAATAAGTGTTTATTGAGCTCCTGCTATTTGTCAGGGGATTCAAGGAGAACAAAACAGGCTTTGTTCCTGCCCTCCTTGAATTCATGTTCTTGAAGGGCAACTAGATAATAAATAAGTTAAATAATTAGCTAATTGACACTTATGATAAATGCCAAGAAGAAGAGAAAACTACGGAGATAAGACTGACTGGTGTAGGAGAAGAAAGGTAGTATGCTCCTTTTCCCTCACACAGCTGTCTACAGTCCATTCTAGATCTTGCTATTATGAAAAGACTCAGTCACTTGGTGCTGGCTTTGTAGCAATAGCTAACTATACTTTGATGAGGATGCTTTGTTACTTAAATCTCTCCCTAGCAGAGGACAGCAGTTTGCAAGTGGCATTTCCATTCATCACTGCAGCACTCCTGAGAGGCAAAAGAGGTTCAAGCCTCATTACCTCTACTTAAGGAAGAGGAAGGGCAATGACTAGAGAACTACCCTAAGCCAAATATTAAGGAGTGAAGCAGCTGCGTGATGCTGCAGCTGAGCTCAGATGTCCTTGTTCCTATCTTTCTCCACTAGACCATTCATTCTACCTTCCAATGTAAGTTGGGAACTAACATATGCCTGGAGCTTTTTTAGAAATAAACTAGCTCAGTCCTAACTCAGTAAAGAATGTCATATTTGTTACACAGTGGAAATTGCTCCCAACAGTCACTCCAATAAGTTTGTTTACTCATAAACTCATAAAAGTTCCTTTGTGAGAAATCTAGTAAACAATATCAAAGACTAAATAATTTTGTCAACTGCTTTAGCTGGGTTTTTCTTCCTTCATAATAACAACAGACAAACAACTCTACAATGGAAATTTCTTTGATGTGAATGTAGCCACACCAGGTGGAATTGTTTTAAGGCAGAGTCATCACGAGCCACAACTAGAAGAATAGCTTCAGTCATTTAAATACCCAAAGGACATCAGAGAATCATAAGTAAATGTTCTAGAAAGCTTGAAGAAGACTTGCTTAGTTCAAATCCTTAACATTCCAGACATGATTTGAAGCCAACAAAAGTGAAATGATGTATCAAGTTCTCACAACTATTGAGCTAGACTCAAATTCTTGTTTCTTAATTCTAAGTCCAGTACTTTGTCACAAGTATTAGAAACTGTAACAGTAGTCAACAGATCTGTCAGCTTCCCAATGGGCATTTGAAAACACACAGAACAGGGCTTAGGAATGGTGAGGACATTTTACTTATCTCATAATGATGAGAAAACAACACCGTATTAAGTAGGGCAGTAACTCAGTGACTCAAATGCCTCACACTTTTTTAATATTTTAGATTTTTATTATAATTAAAGACATACAGGAGCGCTATATGAATAGTAAAATAATTTTCAGATACGTTTTACCCAGTTTCTCCAAATGTTAATAACTTACTTTATGTGTTTCCTCTCTATCTCTTGCTCCTGAACTCTTCAAAAAAATAAGTTATAGACACAATGTCTCTTTATCCTTAAATACCATTTTATGCATTTCCTAAAAATGAGAAAATTATCTTACATGACCACAGTACAACTTAAAAAATCAAAATTAATAAAGATGCTATTGTCTAATCTACAGCACTTATTTAAATTTTTCCAGCTATCCCAATAATGTTATTTTTTTCTTTTTCCATTTTTTTTAATTGGCAGAGGGTATGTGTGCTTGCCAGAGAAAGAAAGCATTGCCCAATGGGATGTGGTCATGTCACAATCCCTTGTCCTCTATTTCTCCATCCTGCTGGAATTTTGGGAATGCACACACACTCTTGGTATGTTTTTCAAGCTATCTGCTGGGATTTGAACCAGAGTTGGCCATTTGGGATCTGGTTCCCTTAACCAAAAAACTATGGGCCTGGGCCTCGAAACTGTTTTTATAGCAAAATAAAAATCTACAATTATGTGTTTCACTTAGTTTTTATGTCTTTTTCATTTTCTCTAATTTTAAATAGTTTTCAAGTCTTTTTTTGTATTTAAGACATTGACATTTTTGGACAGGACAGGACAGTTATTTCATAGAATTTGTTCAATTTGTTTTTTTCAGATCCTTTTTCATGATTAGATTCAAGTTTTGCACTTCTGGTAGGAAAACCATAGAAGTAATGTTGAGTTCTTCTCAATGTATCATGTTAGGAAGTATAGGTTATAAATACCAGTCATTAGCCAATTAATCATTTGGTTAAGGTGGTGTCTATCAGGCTTCCCCAATGCAAAGTTATTCTTTTACTCTTTGTAATTATCTATAGGCAAATGCTTGTGGGTTTTTTTTTTTGTTTGTTTGTTCTTTTTTTTTTTTTTTTGAGAGGTTTTCGCTATAGGGCGCGTGCGCTCGCCAGACAGAGAGAGACATAGAGACAGAAAGTGAGAAATCACCCCCCAGGGGGGATGGTCACACCGCAATCCCTTCTCCTCCATTCTCCTCTCAGGATCTTGGGCACGCACGCACACGCACCCGGCATGAGTTTTAAGCCACCGGGTCCACGACTTGAACCGCGGTTGACTACGTGGGAGTCCAGTGACATAGCCATTACGCTAACTGCTGGTTCCCTGTTTGTTTGTTCTTTTTGTATTTATTATCATTATTATTTATGTTTCTGCCTTAGGACACGTACATTCACTAGAGACAGAGAAAGAAGAGAAGGGTCACCCACATGGGTGATTAGCTATCCACAATCCCTTCTTCTTTATTCTGATTCTGGGATTTTAGGCACACACACACACACACACACACACACACACGCACAGTATGATTTTTCTCTTTTTTTTCTCTTTTTTGGAGAGGTTTTTGCTATAGGGCGTGTGTGCTAGCCAGAAAGACAGAGAGAGACAGAGAGACAGAAAGTGAGAAATCATCCCCCAGGGGGATGGCCACACCACAATCCCCTTTCCTTCATTCTCCTCTTGGGATCTTGGGCACACACGCACATGCGCCCAGCTTGAGTTTAAGCCACTGGGTCTGGGACACGAACCATGGTCGACTACATGGGAGTCCAGGGACATAGCCATTATGCTAACAGCTGGTCCCACAGTATGATTTTTAAGCCACCAGGTCAACACTGAAACTGCGTTCTGTCATGTGGGAGTCTAGCACCTTCACCATGCCACCTATTGGCCCCAAGTCAAATCCTTTGAAACTACATAATATCCTACTATTCCTCAAACTTTCACCCACTTGCTTCATCATCTAGTGAATATTCTTCTCTGAGTCTGTTATTATTATGACAGTTGCCAAAAAATAAATTTATAATTCCATCTTTTTTTCTGCATTTATCAGTTAGATTTTGACTATAAGGAAGAGCTAGCCCTTTTTATTTATTTGTTTGTTTGTTTTGTTTATCTGTTGGTACATGCATGAATTCTTACTTTATTCAATACACTATAATCCTTTATCATCACTTTTATTTTCATCTCCACCTTTCCCAGATCTGGTCAGTGGGAATTCTTTCCAGCTGGTTCTTGTGTCCTTTTGACCAATTCTCATCATTCTTTGAGCACTCTAGGAAATTCACTCATAATAATGTATAGACCTTAAGCAACTGAGCTATAAGAAGCAGACACTGAGAGAAAGACTTGGATGTGGGAGGTAATTCTCAGAACCACTGGGAGGGAAAAGGCATAGTGAAACAGGAAACAGAAGAAAATCAGGAAAGAATGTATTACTGAGCAAGCAATCAATGTGAACAGATAGGAATAAATCCCACTGGGAAATTCTGAGAACAGTAAAACATAGGCCCCCAAGATATCCCATATGAAGAGTGAGGGAACTGGGATATTTATACACTGAGATAGCCCAGAATAATGACTCCTCAAAGATGTCCATGTCCTAATACACTGTGACTAAGTTTCCATGCAATGCCACAGGGACTTTGCTGATGTAATCAAGTTAAGGATATTAAAAAGGGGAAATTCTATTGGATTACACAGAAGGGCCCAATGTAATCACAACAGTCCTTACAAGACAGAGGTAGGAAAGTCAGAAAAGGAAATGTGACCAAAGAATTGAAGGTCAGAATGATATGGGGCCACAAGCCAAAGAGTTCTAGAATCTGGAAAAGGCAAGAAAGCAGATCTTGGAGAAAAAAAGCAGCCCCAGTATCACCTTGATTTTAGCCTGGTGTGATCTGCTTTAGATTTCTTATCTCTGGAACTATAAGACAATAAATATACATTGTTTCAGGCTACTAAACATATGGTAATTTGTTACAGCAGTAATGGAAAATTAATACATACACCAATTCTCATTGGTCATTTTTTAAGGTCTGGTTAATACCTTCAGGTGTTAATTCACCAGCACTCCGGCCTGTGGCTTAAGGTGACTAGAGGAAGACTTCAGGCAGAGATGCTGGTATACACGTCTACACCAGGGACTGGTATAAATGCAGCAACAACCTCAGAGGGCAGAATACTGACTGCATCTCCTACGAAACTGCAGCTTATCTTCTAATCCTCTCTTAGAACAGCAAACACACTGTCTCCTGCCATGACAATTTGGTCATTATATAAGCAATGGGGAATGTTAGTAAAAGACAAAGGAAGCATACTTTGACGTGTTCTTCTGTGGATCTCATCTTGGTGTGTTACTTTCTCACTGTGGATCCATATGGCCTTATCTATTATCTCTGAAAAAGGCCTCAGATAAATACAGAGGTTTAAAATATCTTGGTTTCATTGAGAAAACTTAGTTGTACACAACCTCTGCAATAGTTAACAGCCAAGTATCAAAGGACAAAAGGTCAGTTTACAAACATATATGCAGCAAACAAAGTGTCTCTACTTATACTGGAATCACAAATGGAACTGTAAAATGATTCTTTAAAAGAACAGGAGCAGCAGACCTTGTAGCCTGTTGGTAAGGAAGCCAGATCCCACATGGCTAACCATGGTTCAAATCCTGGCTCTGGCAGCTTGAAAAATATGCTGGGTGCATTGTGCATATGACTGAAATCCCAGCAGGTTGAAGTAATAAAAGAGAAGGGAGTGTTGTCTCTAGTGAGTACAAATGCCCTCTGGCAATTAAAAAATGGTAAAAAGTTGGAGAATGTTATTGTATAGCATTATCCATAGAAGGAAATACATGATGGAAACAGTATATAAGAAAATAACTCAAGGAGAAATGAAGGCCAAGATGGCTCATTTTCAATCTGTGGTTAATAAGTGCCTATATATATCCCTGAAATTCTTTTGAGCATCATCTAGTATTCTATGGTGTCTCTTTCTACATGTGTTTTTTCTCTTCTTCACTTATGGGCATGTCTGTAGAGCAGCATTATAGTGAGACAGAATAAGTGAGCTAATCTTTTAAAGACTGTCACTTTTACAAAAGTGGTAAAAGGCAAAAAAGTACCTTGACCTAGTGTCCAAAGTCCTAGTCTGAGAGTAAACAGACCTGTCTTCTGATTCTGGTGCTGCCACTTGCCTACTGTGTGACCTTAGGCAAATCAGTGACATTCTCCAGGTCTCAATTTCCATATTTTAAAATGAAGAACCTGAGGGCCCTTCTGTGGTCTGATAGTTAAGGCAGCTGGATCCCAAATAGCCAACTGCACGGTTCAAGTCCTGGACTTGGTAGCTTGATAAATGCTGGGTGCATACATGCACCTGCCTCAAATCCCAAAAGGAGGTAGATATGGAGAAGAAGGGATTTGGGAATGACCATTTTGGGGGAATAGGGGGACAGCGGCATATTTTTATCAATTTCTCTCCACTTCTCCACACCCTTCTCACTCCAACAGTGAGTGCACACACTCTCTGGCAAATTTTTATAAATGAGGGACTTGGACAAATGGTGTCTAAGGTATTTCTTAGCTCTAACTTTCTAAAATCTTAGAATTTTAGGAAATCATACAGCCAAAAAAAAATATATAGCCACCATAAAGTCAAATACTCAGTTGTAAAATAAAGATACTTGTGTCAGAACTTTATAGGAGAGAATGGATGGGGGAATTTTGCAGAAAGACAAAGAAAACATCAAGTTGGGATGTTCTGTGACCTGCTAGGATTTGCCACATAAGAAATCATGTACACAGAAACAGACCCACCTATACATTATTCTAACTAATCCTGTTCTTCAATTTCTCTTTTGTGTTTTCCTTCTTTTCTTGTCTCTAGAAACACAATGACTCTGGGAGTGGAACATTAAATTTTTAAGAGGAGGTTAAAAGAAGTGACTTTATTTTGCCTAAAGAAATAAAAGTGAGAGGCAGCAATAACTGTACTAATGTCAGAAACGACAGCAGAGTTTTGCATTTCAGGTATTCAGAAAAATCCTAGTTTTCAAAAAAGTGATCTGCAAGTAGGCATCTTAAAGCATGAAATAGAAATCCTCAAGATGAGAGTGCTGTATTTAATGCCCTCATTTTAGTAGATAAGTTCTCAGGAGTGTGAGCTCTGGAGTCAAACTGTCTAGGGTTAAGTACAGGCTCTGCCACTTACTGAGACCTTGGGCAAGAACTTGACCTCTACCATCTTTTCCCTCTTCTGCAAAATAAAGATAATAATAGTAATTATCCCTACGGGACAGTACTAAAAAAATTTCTAATACATGTAAAATAATCAACACACAGAGCCTGCTTGCAATCTATATACCTCACCAACATTTCCTGGGCATGTTCTACTTTTGAAGCACTGCTCTAGTTATTGGAGATACAATTATAACCAAGACTCATCTTTGCCCATAAAGAACCAATCATGCAGCAATGAAAACACCATCTCCCATTAAAATGTGACATCACAATCAGTACAATCATAACTGCGTATGTTGGATCCTCAGGAAAAGAAAAATTGAAAGTGAACCATTTTTAATAAAGGCAAGAAGGTTTCAAAAGAGATTATTTATGATTGGTCTTTTTTACAAAGTAGAATTTTGTGGGGCCAGCAAGTGGCATGGTGGTTAAGGCACAGAGTTCCCACATGGCTGATTGCAGTTCAAATCTGAGGCCTAGCAGTTTGAAAAACCACCCGGGTGTATGCGTGTGCTTGCCCCAAATCAAGAGAGAATGGAGGAGAAGGGATTGTGGCATGGCCATCCACCCTGGGGTGTGATTTCTCACTTTCCTTCTCTCTGTCTCTGTCTCTCTCTCACCTTCAAATACACATGCCCTATGGCAAAACCCTAAAAAAAAAAGTTTTTTAAATAGAATGTTGCTGTTGGAAAAAGCAGGGATAAAATTTCAGTTTTAAAGCCAAAGTATGGAGATATGAAAACAAATGATATGATCTTGAAAAATGAAAGTGTTTTGGTGCAACTAGCACATGGAATTCAATATAGGGAACAGTTAGAAATGAGGCTGGAAAGGTAAATTTCCTCCAAGTAGTGGGCAATGAATTGACTGATAGATTCAAAAATATTTATTAAGCACCTATTATGTGTCAGGTATTATGCAGGGCACTAAAAATAAAATGGAAAATGAGGCAGATATGGTCTCTGTTCTCATAGAACTTACCTTCTAGAAATATTACTTATAAGACTGCCATCAGAAATATTGTTTATTTACGATCGATATAATAAAAAGACAAGGGCAAAACTTTAAGAACACGAGTTATAAAAACATCAGTTTAGCCAGAAGCAAAACTCTTTTGAAGTAAAACTCTTTATAACTAAATAAAAGGATAGCATTCATAATAATAGCACAGGTTGAGCAGCCTAATCTATAAATTTGAAATCTGAAATACTCCAAAATCTATTTTTTTTTTTTTTTTTAGTATCTATATGATGCCATAGTTTGAAAGTTCTATGCCTAACCTTTATGTGACAGGCTACAGTCAAAATGTTGCAATATAAAAATACTGTATAAAATTACCTTCAATCCATGTGCTAAGATGTATATGGAAGAAATAAATTAATTTTTATTTTGGAAAGATTTTTGTTGTAGATTGTGTGTGCTCACTGAGAGAGATAGAGAAAGAGAGAGAGAATGTGAGCAACACCCCCTAGGGGTATGGCTGTGCTGCAATCTCTTCTCCATCAGTCTTCGCTTGGGATTTTGGGCATACATGTGCTCAGTGTGATTTTCAAGCTGTCATGTCTGAGACTCGAACTACGTTTGGCCATGTGGAAGTCTAGGATCTTAACCACTATACCACCTGCTGGCCCCCATAAATGAATGTTGAGTTTAGTCTTGGGTTCCTTCCCTAAGATACTTCATTATGTATATCCAAATATTCCAAAACCTAAAAACATTGTGAAACACTTCTGTGTCCAAGTTTTTCAGATAAGGAGTAATATCAAGCTTTTATATTTACATAAATATGGTTTACAATATAGTTTCCATTTGTCATTTTATGCTTCAGATAATCCTGAGTTAGGTAAGAGAAGTGTTATTATCTGATTTACAGATACAGACACCAAGGTTTAGAATATTAAATGGCTTGCCCAAGGTCACAAGCGAATTCTCCTGATCATTCTTCACATCTTTTATTTATTTATTTTTTTACTGCCAGAGGATGCATACATTTGTGCAAGAGAAAGATCACCTCCCAATGGGGTATGGTCACACTATGATCCTGTTCCTCTATTTCTCCATCCTGTCAGGATTTTGGGCACATGCCTGTGCTGCGTTTGTTTTTCAAACCATTAGATCATGGATGGTCTTATGAGATTGGACTCTCAGTGCACAGTGTTTAATCACTGTACTACTTCTCCTGTGTATTCTTAATTTTTTAATTTAAATTACTATAGGGCACATGTACTTGCCAGAGAGAGTCAAAAAGAGAGAGAGGAAAAGTGAGAAAGCACTCTCCCATCCAGAGAGATGACCATGCTGTAATCCCTTCTCCTCCATGGATTTTGAGTATGCATATACAGGGTGTTTTTCAAGCAGCTGGATCTAGGACTTAGACCTTCAAGTCAGTCATGTGGGATCCAGCTGCATTCACCATCATGCCACCTAGCTGGCCTCCTCCTGTCAGAGACAGAAAGCAAGAAAGCAAGAAATCACTCCCAGAGAGGATGGCTATGCTGCAATCCCTTCTCTTCCATTCTCCTCTCAGGATCTTGGACACACACACACACACACACACACACACACACACACACACGTTCAGCATGAGTTTAAGCCACTGGGTGTGGGGCTTGAACCGTGATCGACTACATGGGAGTCCAGCGACATAGCCATTACGCCATCTGCTGGTCTCCCCTCCTGTCTATTCTTGAATAGGTGAAAAGTAATCCTCTAGGCCATACTAGGGAGGAGACCTCTCTGGTAAATTTAACAGGTTTGCACTCCCCCTACAGGCACCTATCTGAATTACAAGTATAATACCTGAGGAATCAAGCAGTTCCCAATCTAAGCAATCAATGTAGTTTACAAAATAAATCTGGTCGAGTTAAGATAGACAACAGAATGTAAATATTAATGAAAATAGCTAAAATTTACCAAATAGGTCCTATAGTCAAGGCTATTAATGCAGATGATTTTTATTAATCTTCATCTCAGTCAGATGAATTAAATGATATTAAATTGTCTGAAAAAAATTTTCTGATGACCCAATCTTATTAACACATTATACATATGAAAACATGGAGGAAAAAATAGGTTAATGATTTACCAAATGTCACACAATAGGTGTGGAAAAGTACTTTGGATATAGGGTATCTCTGATTTTAGAACCGAACATTTTACCAGTGGGTGGTATTCCCTCTTGCATCTTCCTTCTTTCTTTATTATTTTTTTAAAGTCCGAATGTTACACATCATTTGACTTGTAAAGAGAATTTACCCACTGTGAAATACCCTTCAGACCAGTCCAGTTGAGAATACTATACATGCTATCATTAGCAGGCAATAAACCATTTCTGTTTATGTCCCACAAATGTCTTCTGTCTCTATTTTTCTCCCTGACTTCCTTCCCTATACTTTTCCCTTCTCCCACTTCCCTCCACACTGTCTCTAGTGTCCATAACTATTTTCACTGTTTTTTATGTCGTCCCACCTTTTAATCTCTACCATAGAGTGCAGACAATCAGTATGTATTAAGTGGATACATACAATATCTTTCTTTCAGGGCCTTGCTTGCTTCACTCGCAATACATCTTCCATATTTGACCACTTTCCATCAAATGCCAGGGTCTTTTTTTGTGTGTGTGACTAAACAGTATTCCACGGAGTATATGTGCCACACTTTTTCAATCTATTCATCTGTTCATGGACATTTGGGTTGGTTTCATGTCTTAGCAATCATGAATAATGCCACAATACGCATTGATGTGCAAGTGCTTTTCCAATAGCATTTTCCTGTCCTTTGGGTAATTCCCAGGATTGAAATTGCTGGATCATATGGTAGTTCTACTTGTAGGTCTTTGAGGTACCTCCATACTGTTTTCCACAGTGGCTGGACCAATTTACATTCCCAACAGTGTAAGAGGATTCCCCTTTCACCACAACCCTGCCAATACTTACCATTTGTTATATTTTTAATATTAGCCATTCTGACAGGGTTTAGGTGGTATCTCATTGTGCTTTTAATCTGTATCTCCCTTATGGTTCCCTCTTGCATCTGTGTCAATTTAACTTAGAGATGCAAGAATATTATAGGTTCATAACATTATTCTTAACCGACAAAACCATGGGCAATGCCAGGTTCAGATCCTGAGTCACCTTGAACATTCAGAGCATGCCATATGCCTGTGATCCTGGCTGTTTAGGAAGCTCAGGGTAGGAACAGGGCATTGCAAGACCCTGTCAAGATCAATGGACCTCTCTCTGTTTCTTTCTCTCCCTCTCTCTCCAAATAAAATAAATAAATTTAAAAACACCATGAACAATGCCATCTCTGTTTGGTTGGGGGCAGAACTCAGCTTTCTCCTCTCATCCAGAAGGAGCCTTTTATTTATGGTAGTTGGGTGAAGACAAAGGAATTTAGGGGAAAAAAGATTCTGAGATGGCCTATACTTTATTATACTTAAAAAACATTCTCTTTTTCTCCATCATAAAACACTCCAATATCTAGTTATACCACTTACCACTAGTTCTCCTTGTTATAGGCTTCTACAGATCCCATGTCATTTCCCATTATTCTTGGAGATTTTAGATTTTAACTCACTGTCACTTTCTCCAAAACTACCCCTATCATAATCCTGATAACTTTACTATCTATGTAGATAATCCTTACAACTGCCAGGCATCTTAATTCCTTGATTTCTTTCTTTCCTTCCAATAACCTTATCCCACACACCTCCTTGACCACTCACTCCCATAGTTAAACTCTAGACCTCAGCTTTCCCAACATTCCTCTGTACTTCAGTTTTAAATACCTAGCTCTGGAAAGTGGATCCATCACCTCCTATCACTTTTTCTCACTATTATTATTTTTTACACCAAACTAGGACAAGCAACTCAAGAGTCCCAAAGCCATTTTCCTGTCCTCTAAATCTTTCATGTTTGTACTTCCTTCTTATCCAGCTTATGTTCCTGGTATACCCTTACATTCTTTGCTATGCATACAACCTCCACATCCTTGCCCTTTCTTGTTTTCATATTCTCTAAGTAAACCCTATTCTAGGTAAATCCAACCCTCTACTAACCCCAAATTTATATCTGCAAAACTAAACATAGCTAAACAAAGCTAAAAAAAGCTACAGCCATTAGACATGCTCTGCCTTTAAGTTCATAATCACTAATATGTGGTACTCAGTAATGCTACAGCATTTCTCAATCCATTCTCTCTCCCCCTCTCCTAAGATAATTTTTTCATGGTTATTCTATCCCCAAAGCTCCCATTCCCTCACTCTTGGCTAGTGAATGACCTTGCTCCTTGTTTCAAAGGGAAAATAGGAGCAATTGGAAGAGAAGTCCCATATGTTCTCATCTCCACATCTACCCATTCACCTGCATTTGTGTCCATATGCCCTGCTTTCCTTCTGTTATTCCTGTTTGTTTCCTGGACTAATAACCCTTGTTCATTCCTAAATCCATTCTTCCCAATTGTATACTAAGTCTCATCCTCTCTTGCCCACTTTAGGATATTTCTCTAGCAACTGTTCCCTTTCTTTCAAGCATAATTAAATTTTCCCTCTCTACTGAATTATCCTCATAAGCATTCAAGCGTGCTGTAATTTCTTTTATGACAACAAAACAGAATAATCTTGACCCACTTCTCCCTATATTTACCACCTCATTTCTTAGCTACCATTTTCAGCAAAGCTCCCTACTTTTTTTCACCCTCTTTTATTATTATTATTATTATTATTTTTTTTGGAGAGGTTTTTGCTATAGAGCATGTGCGCTCATCAGAAAGACAGACAGAGACAGAAAGCAAGAAATCCCCCCACCCCAGGGAGGATGGACATCGCAATCCCTTCTCCTCCATTCTCCTCTTGGGATCTTGGACACGCATGCACATGCATCTGGCATGAGTTTAAACCACCGGGTCTGGGACTAGAACCACGGTCAACTACATGGGAGTCCAGCGACATAGTCATTACGCCAACTGCTAGCCCCCCTCTCATCCCATTTTTTTAAATCCACTTGTCTGAAACTGGTTTCAACAAGGGTACCAATGGTCTTCATGCTGGTAAATTGGAGGGTTGATTTTAAATGTTCATCTTACCTGAGTAGTGAGCAGCTTTTGCACAGTTAATTACCCTTCTCCCTGGAAAGTTTCTTCCCTTGGCTGCTGTGACCTCACAGCCTCTTGAAGTTCCTCCTGCCTTACCAGACTAATTCTTTATTGCTTTTGCTGGTTTCTCCTTACCTCTCTAACCTCTTCACAATGGAGTACCCCAAGCCTCAGTTCTCACAGCTCTTCTCCATCCACTCTCACTTCCCTATCTGGGCTTCAAACATCATATTCATGACTCTGAAATTTATATTTCCAATTCAGACTCTTCCTCTGAATTACAGTCTTTGATATACAACTGTCAACTTTATATCTCTATTTTGATGTCCAACAGGCATTTTCATGCATCTGGCATGAGTTTAAACCACCGGGTCTGGGACTAGAACCACGGTCAACTACATGGGAGTCCAGCGACATAGTCATTACGCCAACTGCTAGCCCCCCTCTCATCCCATTTTTTTAAATCCACTTGTCTGAAACTGGTTTCAACAAGGGTACCAATGGTCTTCATGCTGGTAAATTGGAGGGTTGATTTTAAATGTTCATCTTACCTGAGTAGTGAGCAGCTTTTGCACAGTTAATTACCCTTCTCCCTGGAAAGTTTCTTCCCTTGGCTGCTGTGACCTCACAGCCTCTTGAAGTTCCTCCTGCCTTACCAGACTAATTCTTTATTGCTTTTGCTGGTTTCTCCTTACCTCTCTAACCTCTTCACAATGGAGTACCCCAAGCCTCAGTTCTCACAGCTCTTCTCCATCCACTCTCACTTCCCTATCTGGGCTTCAAACATCATATTCATGACTCTGAAATTTATATTTCCAATTCAGACTCTTCCTCTGAATTACAGTCTTTGATATACAACTGTCAACTTTATATCTCTATTTTGATGTCCAACAGGCATTTTAAATTATCATGTTAAAAACAGAACCCAAGCATGTTCTTCACAAAATTGTCCCCCATCTCAGTTTAAGAGCAACTCTATCCTTCATTTTTTCCAGCCTCAACTCTTAGACTCTACCTGTATGCTTCTCTTTCTTTCATATCACTCACATGTTCTACTGGCAAATTCTCTTGGCTCTATCTTCAGTATAAAGTCAATCTCCAACTATTTTTACTACCTCCAATCATACAAACCCAATCCATGTCAAGATTAACTTTCACTGAATTATTGGCAAATTCTGTGGCTCCCCTTAAAAATATCCAGAATCTGATTAGTCCTTACATGGATCAAATCACTGTCATCTCTTGCCTGGTTGACCACAAGAGTCTCCTAACAGTCTCCCTGCTCCTACCATTATCCTCCACTTCCATTCTCATCAGAGTAGCCAGAAAGATCCTTTTGAATAAAAAACTAAATATATAATCCGTTAGTTTAAAACCTTCCATCTCTTAGCCTCAGCTTTCTTTTTCTTATTATTGTCCTCTGATATTGAACCTTGCTATTTTCTTCTTAATATTTACAACAATTTATAAATTCTTTATTTATTTGTTTACTTATTTCCTGTCTGCTCACTAGACTGTAAATTCCCAAAGTGTAGGATCTTTGTTCATCTTATTAATTTAACTTGTTTCTGGCACATAGTTGTTACTCAATAAATAAATGGTCTTCCTGGGTTATGAGGCAATAAAGTTCACTATCCAGTAAGTGTTCAATAAGTATTTTTTAAATATTGCATTCATTATTTAATCATTTAAAGGATAGATTTTAACTCGTTGGAATAAATCCCTTCTAGCTTGAACATTCTATGGTTCTTAAAGTGTCCAAACATGGGTCAACATACCTAAACAGATATTTAAAAAGACCAGTTCTCACATGTGTACTCTTGCTATATTGTGAGCCTGGAAAAGCCCTGAGAATGTGAGGGGATCTGGGAGGAGCTGGCATTCTGCCTGCCTGTCAGTTGTGATTGGGTGCCTACCATCTGGCTCTTCTCCATTCTTTCATTGTCCTGGGCATTTGTTTTGTTGTTGTTGTTGTTGAGATGGTTATTGTTTTGTTGTAGTTTTGTGAAAAGGCTCTGGAGGGCATTTTTGTGTTGTTAGCACAGCCATCTCATAACACCTGCCAACTGTGTTAAATGGCCATCCCCTGCCCAGTCTCCTGCTCTCTTTCAACTCCCATCCATGGCTCCAAAGCGGCAGTTTCTGGTAATAGGCCCTTTCCTTCTTTACTGTGTTAGCACTTAGAAAGCAGCAGAGACAGGACACTAAGCTGGCAGTAAACTTATCCATTCACCTTTAACATTTCAAATCCATACATCACTTTACTACTAGCAAACAGTGGGGGAGTTTTCCTTCTTGCTTGACAGAAGTTTTTTTCTTTTTCTTTTTCTTTTTCTTTTTTTTTTTTTTTTTTTGAGAGGTTTTTGCTATAGGACGCATGCTCCAAAGCGGCAGTTTCTGGTAATAGGCCCTTTCCTTCTTTACTGTGTTAGCACTTAGAAAGCAGCAGAGACAGGACACTAAGCTGGCAGTAAACTTATCCATTCACCTTTAACATTTCAAATCCATACATCACTTTACTACTAGCAAACAGTGGGGGAGTTTTCCTTCTTGCTTGACAGAAGTTTTTTTCTTTTTCTTTTTCTTTTTCTTTTTTTTTTTTTTTTTTTTTTTTTTTACAGGGATTTAACATTTTCTAAAAGACATCTAGTAAGCTCTCAATAGATCTTCCAGAACATAGAACTGATTTCTAAGATCCTTTGTTAAAAAATCCAGTTTATCAGGATCAATATTATCACTTGCTCAGTCAATGAGTCATCTTACTGTAGGAAAAATTATGCTGGGCCTTATTTTCATATCTCCCAAAGATACTTTTCTTCTTATAACCTCAGTGCTACAATAATTAATAATTGAATAGACATATGATATGATTTTTATAGTTCCTGTAAAAAATTAATTTTACTTTATAAATTGGTAGTATGTTTCTAATTAGGCTCTCACTATTTTTTTTTTTTTTTTTTTTGGTTAAACCAATCTATCAAGAGCTGAAAATTTCGGGAGGCTTAAATTTTGTCTTTGATGTTATACTCATGAATTGCAATGTAAGTAACAGTTTTGAGAGACAACAGAAAAAGGCTATCACTTATGTATGTCCATTTTTGAAAAGTAATTTCTGCAGCCATCCCGCCTCACTCTGAGACTGAACGGCAGTCTATGCTCTCAGTTAACCAACTTCAGGGACAGTTGTTGACATTTCCTATTATTTACTGTTACTGAAGAGAAAGTCATTTTTAAAAATATGTCCTTATAAATCCTAAGTATCAGAGCTACTAAGTCTTCTACTGGTCCCACTTCTGACCCTTCCCTAACTGCTTATCCTAACAAATTACTGACAGCAATACACTCAGTTTTTAGGGTGGAAATAACACTTAATGATGAATTAACTTAAGAAAACATTACTGCAATCTTGCTAACTGCTAAGTGGTTTTAATTTACAATAAACTAAGAGATCGTAAAATAAATTTGGCATTCTTTTTGGTAGTAAACCTTACAAAGTTGTAATCTTGGTGTATAAAAGTAAGTCCAAAATAGAGAAACCAACACATTTACAGAATATAATGAATAATTGGAATCACCTGACTTAAAGGGTAGTTAGTAACATAAAGTTCTAACAGCATTCCCAGGCATAGATGTCAGTCAAACCTACTGTCATGAAAACTCAAGAATCATTTGTAATTAGAAAGTTATGTTTTCTTACATCATGTAGAATTTTCTTTTTCTTTTTCATGCACCAAAATCTATTATAAATTGCTTAACTTCTTGGAACAAATGCCTAAGATTTTACCTCACTTTATGTTAACTTCTTAGGTCAGTTTTCTGATTGGCTAGCTACCCAGGAGGCATTCATGTCCCCCTTAGCCTGTCTCAGAAAAGAATAGAGGTGGTAGGAAAAGGTACAAAGGAGGAGAGTATAATTGAGGTGAATTCTTGCCTGTCAGATTTGTAGTTATTTACTACATGTCTCTGGGTTTCCTAGTCTATAAGGTCTTCAAATAGTCTATGGAATAAATGGAATTAAAGTACTAGTTTATTTTGGTGCAAAATAAGTTTGAAATCTATGCATAGTTTTCTCATAATAGGCATTTTCCATGAACCTTTTAAAGATACCCTTGCATGTAATATATCAGGGTAAGATCAGGAAAGCTGTGGTGCTTTAGTGAAAATCATCCTAGCTTAACATCAGGAGACCTTGATTCTAGCCCCTGACAGCCTGTAATTCCCTGTGACTCTGTGCCAATGTATCTGGCTGCCATCTCTCTCCTCTACTAAATTGGGGGAGGGGGGGAGTTGGGAAAGCTATTATCTAAAGGTCTCTTCCAACCCTAAAATACTATGATTCAATTAAATATAATGACTTATGAAAAAGTACAGAGATAGTTCATTCAATCAAGTCATATTGCCTCAACCTAAATGATTTTTGGTTTCAAAGTTCAAATGTAATTACAAAGAAATGAAGGGGACAGAAATGAGTTGCCACTTAAAGCTTAACAGGCATCATAGGCAGTAGCTCACTTTCCTGAACTGCACATTGACAATTGGCAATTAACATCTTCTAGAGACAAGCAAATGATCAGGAAGCCTTCTGGCAGAAGGGAATCATAAAGTTTCACCATACCACTTAACAGATATTTTATCACATGATAAATTAGGTACCTTTCCATCCACCATAATAATATATTTCCTACAATAATTAGAGATGATTCAAAGCCTGATGCAGTCTGGCTGGATCTAATCCTGAAGAAATTGCTTGTTTAATCAGATTTTGATAGATTTTTGCCAAAACAAAAACAAAGAAAAACTATGGGGCCAGTCCATGGCATGGTGGGAGGCAGCTGAATCTCACATGGCTGACTACGTTGTTCAAGTTCCAACCCTATCACTTGAAAAATATGCCAGGCACATGCATGTACATTCCCCAGATCCCAAAAGGAGAGAGAGATGAAAGGAAAGTCTGAGGAAGGACATGTAGAAGAAAAATAGGGAGACAAAGCATTAATGGGACAAAGAAATGTGGTATTATCTGTTGAAGATATTTTATAGTTTTATCAATTGCACTAGGGAGAAATGTTCACCTGTTGAAATATCCATTTTGTAAGCCAAATAATAATGTGATCGAATGTATAAAAGAAAATGAAACCAAGAAAGAAAGAAAGAAAGAAAGAAAGAAAGAAAGAAAGAAAAGAAAAGAAAAGAAAAGAAAAGAAAAGAAAAGAAAAGAAAAGAAAAGAAAAGAAAAGGAAAAAGAAAAGGAAAGAAAAGAATGAACAGAGATTGCAGTGTGACCATCCCTAATAGTGGGTGATTCATCACTTGCCCTCTCTCTGTCCTATGGTGAGTACACTAACCCTCTGGAAAATTGTGAAAGAAAGAAAGAAAGAGAGAGAGAGAAAGAAAGATAGGTAGGTACTGTTAATACGAACTTTTATTATCTTCTGGTGTCAAGTCAGAAAACTGAACCCAAAAGGAAAATCATTGGTTCAATAATCTGCAAAGTCCAGCCTTAGTTCTGACCTCAGGTGAGTTTGGACTCAGAGGCTAACAGCCCAGACCTTCCCTCTCTTAGTTCTGCTCTTTCTGGTATGGGTCAATACACAGGTTCCACAAGTACCAACACAGTGGACTGCGACCAGCTCTGGGTCTACATCTTCCCCAGGTTCAATGTCAATGCAAGTGAGTACCTGTTTTTCCTTCAAAAGTCAAAACAAAAATCGTGAACATTTTTATTTTTGGCCTGAACTAGTCATATGACCAAGTCTGAAACATGTCTCAGGGATACAATAAAGAGGCTTGGTCCTCTTTCACATGACCACTTGGATTTGGGGTGGAGGGGCAGAGCAGAAATCAGTCACCACCCCCTATACCCTGAGTAAGAGTGAGGAACAGGAGTCAGGGTGAGAGAGTTTTCTCAGGGAAACTGGAGAAACATGAGCTAGAAGCTGGGCAACGATGGCAGGATTACAAATGATAGATATCCATTCTATGCCTGAAATAACATGAGACCTTAGAATACAGTGACAAACTTCGACAATATCCTAGGTTCCCCAGTCCCACCTCTTTCTTTAAGACTAAAAATACTGAGGCTTGATAAAACTGAGGCAGTGAGGATAATGACTAAGGTCATAAGCTCTGAAATCAGACAACATGATTTTGAGCTCTGATTCTTCCACTGATTAGATCTGTGACTCCTCTGCAAATGTCTTTACTCCCGACCCTCATTTTGTTAACCTGAATATAGGACTATTCATGTTACCCACCTTAAGGAGTGGTGTGAAGAGTAAATGAAATAATGATTGTACAGTACTTAATATAGTACCTAGCACTTAGTCAGATAAACAACTGTTATTAATAAAGAGATGGAAAGACTTGTCCAAAGTCATACTGCTAATTAATAGCAAAGGTGGAACTAAAATTGAGTCTCTTAATTTCTAGCTCAGAGCTAGATGTTAATCAAGGTGAAATTTAATAGCACACAACTCAATTATATCTGAGGTAGTATAGGAAAAAATTATCTTTTCTTTTTTTCCTGGAGCCTCACAAATCCCACTTTACAGTGTCATATGTTAACACCACCAGGTCTGCCATATTTTACTCCACTGACTATTACTAGGCAGATTAAAGAAGCATACAATTGACTTGACTGACACAGGCATCGAATCTTGCAAAGATATGGCTACCTGTCTCAGAGGCTGAGTACTTACTGAGTAGCCTCTGAGTATCCAGAGTTACATGAAATATTCAACAGAAAACACATTGCTTGCATTCGAAGCTCTTACTTTTGTTGGGAGATGGGTCAACTGGGTAGTAGAGACTAACATGAGCAGATTGGGAAATACTCTTCGACTGAGAAGACAATAGGGAAAGGGAGCTCTAGGTGAGGATTTCAGCATATGCAAAGATTAGCAAAGAGATTAATGTAAGGTAGAGTGGGAAGAAAAGCACGAAGAACAGAATAATGAGAAGGAAATAAAGCCACGCAAGACGCTAGCAGCTTTGGATTCAGGACTGAAGAAGCTACATATGAGTAGATGAAGGCTCGGGAGTACAAACTGGTAGGAGCAATGATTCCAAGTCATTCACTTATACAAAATATTCACTGCGTTTCACACTCTTTACCTTGAGCCTCAAGGACTTTCATGCCCTAATGCTTCCTCTTTCTGTGAATGTATATCATACTCTTACCCAACCACTCTGCTATCTGTTTACAAAACCTCCCAATATGCTCCAGTCCAAGCTCATTTCCATGTGCCACTTCTTACACCTAGAAGGTCTTTCCTTTCTCATATCTGCCTGGCATAATTCTATACACTATAATGCCTAAGTCATGTAACTTTATTCAGGACAAATCATTCCTTAAAACTGATGATAGATAATAGTTTATTGGGAACCAGCAGTTAGCATAATGGCTATGTCGCTGGATTCCCATGTAGTCGACTGTGGTTCGCATCCTGGACCCGGTGGCTTAGAACTCACGCCGGGCACATCTGCATGCGTGCCCAAGATCCCAAGAGGAGAATGGAAGAGAAGGGATTGCTGCGTGACCATCCCCCCTGAGGGGTGATTTCTCGCTTTCTGTCTCTCTGTCTCTCTCTGTCTGTCTGGCGACCACATGCGCCCTATAGCAAAAACCTCTCAAAAAAAAAAAAAAGTAAAAAAAAAAGATAAGGAAAGAAAATAGTTTATTAAAAGCTCCCATATCCACTATCTCAAATCATGACTCTTCCTGGAGCCTGTAACATTTCATATTAATTGTGATCTCTCCCTCCTCTGAGTCCCATGTAGAAGTAACAGCAGAAATAATAATAACGATACTACCATTTAATAAGTACTAAGTGCTCACCTATATTATCTAATTTAATATTTATAACAACCCTATGAACAATTCTGGCATAATCATTTTATAGATGAGAAAACTGAGACTCACTGAAGGTAAGTAAATTGCCCGAGGTCAAATGGCTAATAATTGATAGAGTCCAGAGTGGAACTCCAAAGCTTGTGCTCCTGATAAATTGTACCATCAGAGATGTTTGCTCCTTTTGAATGGTATTGATCATTCAATATTGATTTGATATTTATGTTTATGTCTGATGAAATTAAGACTTCAAACTCACTGGGAGAGTGGAGTATGTGTTATTTATCTGTACTACTAATAAGTAATATTTGTAGTGTAGCTTTGTAACTTACACATCAATTAAACACTCTAGTGCATGGAACTCTTACTATAATCTTCTGGAGCAAAATTCCCTATTTCCATTTTGCACATAACAAAGTTCACAGGACTTAAGTGATAGCATCAAGGATCTACTGCTACTAAGTTGCATAGCCTTCCCACCAGCATTTCTCAATGGCTATGTCGCTGGATTCCCATGTAGTCGACTGTGGTTCGCATCCTGGACCCGGTGGCTTAGAACTCACGCCGGGCACATCTGCATGCGTGCCCAAGATCCCAAGAGGAGAATGGAAGAGAAGGGATTGCTGCGTGACCATCCCCCCTGAGGGGTGATTTCTCGCTTTCTGTCTCTCTGTCTCTCTCTGTCTGTCTGGCGACCACATGCGCCCTATAGCAAAAACCTCTCAAAAAAAAAAAAAAGTAAAAAAAAAAGATAAGGAAAGAAAATAGTTTATTAAAAGCTCCCATATCCACTATCTCAAATCATGACTCTTCCTGGAGCCTGTAACATTTCATATTAATTGTGATCTCTCCCTCCTCTGAGTCCCATGTAGAAGTAACAGCAGAAATAATAATAACGATACTACCATTTAATAAGTACTAAGTGCTCACCTATATTATCTAATTTAATATTTATAACAACCCTATGAACAATTCTGGCATAATCATTTTATAGATGAGAAAACTGAGACTCACTGAAGGTAAGTAAATTGCCCGAGGTCAAATGGCTAATAATTGATAGAGTCCAGAGTGGAACTCCAAAGCTTGTGCTCCTGATAAATTGTACCATCAGAGATGTTTGCTCCTTTTGAATGGTATTGATCATTCAATATTGATTTGATATTTATGTTTATGTCTGATGAAATTAAGACTTCAAACTCACTGGGAGAGTGGAGTATGTGTTATTTATCTGTACTACTAATAAGTAATATTTGTAGTGTAGCTTTGTAACTTACACATCAATTAAACACTCTAGTGCATGGAACTCTTACTATAATCTTCTGGAGCAAAATTCCCTATTTCCATTTTGCACATAACAAAGTTCACAGGACTTAAGTGATAGCATCAAGGATCTACTGCTACTAAGTTGCATAGCCTTCCCACCAGCATTTCTCAACCAAAATCTGATGGTGTTTGCTGGAGTCATGCAAATATTGAGTTATTAGGAAAGTCACGATACATTTTTACATAGAAAAACAGAAAAATATGTCATGACTTTCCAACTTTTCTGACAACCTAATGCCTCAGCTTTCTCACGTTGCATTGAAGCATGTGTTCTATACCAGTGCCAGAGTTCTCCAGTGGGCATAAGCTCAAATTATGCATGGTGGTCATTTGCTTATTCACATACCCTTTAGTGGCTTCTTCGTCTTTTTGCTTTCCCACATGTAGACTAATCTGGTGTCTGGTGTTTTTTTTTACAATATCACTTCTCAAGTAAACTACTTTTACTCTATTCTTTTTCTCCAGGTTTGCCTCAAAACAAAAACAAAAACAAAACAAACAAAAAACCAACAATGACAACAAAAAATTAAGTCATTTTTCTGAAAGCACTGTTTCTCCCAATGTGTTGGAGTAGTGGGGTTTGGGAGGTATATAATCAGGAATTTTAGACTCTGTGATTTTCATTTCCATTTTTTTTTAAAACGAAGGAGAGAGGGAGCTATTATAAAGGGAGCAGTCATTCAATAGCCTGCAGCCTGCTAAATTCATTGCAAGTCAAAACTTTCACTTAAAGGGACCTGGTATTAAATTGACAGTTGCCTTGGAATCTAAAATAGAATTGGTTAGGAGGAACTAAAGAAAGTTTTTTTTCCCCCCTCTCTGGTTATTTCCATAACAGACAGAAATACATTGAAGCTAGCTCCTTTGCTTAGATTACGGCTTAAGGCAATTTTGGAAATTCTTAGGTTGAATTGAAACCCCCACTTACACCAAGTAGCATAGCTCATTCTCAGTTTCTCAATGCCTTAACATGAAATCAAGAATCTTGATGTGGTCAAGGAGTATTAAGAGAAAAAAATTAAAACAATTTAATAAGATAAAGGAGTGTCCAGAGTGGGGCCAACAGGTGGTATATTGGTTAAGGCACTAAACTCCCACATGGCTGACTGCTGTGCTAGTCTCAGACCCAAATGGCTTGCTTTCTCACTATCTCCCTATCTCTCTGGTGAGTACACAGATCCTATAGCAAATTAAATAAAAATAATAAATAAAATTAAATAAATAATTCTTTTTAAAAGAAAAGAGTGTCCAGGAAAACAGAACTAAAAATGCACACATGTAAGTACATGCATAGCAACACACTACACCTGTAGAATAACTAATGTCATTTTTAGGCTTAATTTTTTTGTTGTTATTGTTGTTCATGGACTTATCTGAATCCAGTAGTGGCTCCATTTTTTTTTTTTTGAGAGATTTTCACTGTAGGGCACGTGCACTCGCCAGACAGACAGAGAGAGACATAGAGACAGAAAGCGAGAAATCACCCCCCAGGGGGGATGGTCACGCCACAATCCCTTCTCCTCCATTCTCCTCTCGGGATCTTGGGCACGCACGCACACGCGCCCGGCGTGAGTTTTAAGCCACCGGGTCCGGGACACGAACCGCGGTCGACTACGTGGGAGTCCAGCGACATAGCCATTACGCTAACTGCTGGTTCCCCTCCATTTAGTTTTGTAAATATTATACATAAAAATATCTATACTGTGAAATAAATATGAAAAATGTGTACTTCTCATTATTTGATATATCGATGTGCATTTTGAATCTCTAAATTTGGATATGGTCTTCTTTACGCCCTGAGAAATTTTCAATTTTTAAAGTTTTTGTTTCCAGGGCAGGCAGGTAGTATGATGGTGAAGGTGCTTAATTCCCACATAATCAACCGCAGTTCGAGTCCTATAAACAGCAGTTTGCTTCTTCATGTAGGGCACGTGCACTCGCCAGACAGACAGAGAGAGACATAGAGACAGAAAGCGAGAAATCACCCCCCAGGGGGGATGGTCACGCCACAATCCCTTCTCCTCCATTCTCCTCTCGGGATCTTGGGCACGCACGCACACGCGCCCGGCGTGAGTTTTAAGCCACCGGGTCCGGGACACGAACCGCGGTCGACTACGTGGGAGTCCAGCGACATAGCCATTACGCTAACTGCTGGTTCCCCTCCATTATTTTTATAACATATCTGGTTCTCTCCCCAGAAGAGAAAACTGGAACATGAAATTTTAAGTCATGTGGAAGAGCTGAAATGATTCTTTAACTGCTGTATCATGGAGAATACATTAGATCTGAGAAAAGGATATTCCTCAAAATCTTGGTTTAATTTTCTACTAATGAATAAGGAAGTACTTTTACATTTTAAGAAGTACAATACAGGTATAATGTTTTTATTGGATATATTTTTAATGCAAACTATAATATATTACTTTATAAAACATGCAAAGGATAACCTCATCTACCATTTATAAATCAGAGCCACTGATGAAGTGATAATATACCAAATCCCTTCTTAAATTCTGAAGATTTAAGGGGAACAGTTTATTTTCACCAGTAGGCTTCTGCTGGCAAAAGAACCTGGGGAGCTAAAACAGGGATGTGATCTGGTGACTCAGGCTTTGAGACAGCCCAAGCCATCTCCTCCTTTTTGTCCTTTCAAACCACAAAGAGGAATTGCTCACTCTGAGTTCTAGATAAGGACCAAATGTATGTAAATGTCCATGGTACTCAATTCAAGTATTTGTCTTAATAGGGAGAACTTGACCTCATAAACCCTCTCTTTAGAGTTTCTTAATTTTCCCAGCTCTGTGTTTTCTTCTTTTTCTTTTTCTTAACTAGAGAGAGACAGAGAGAGAGAACAAGTGAGAAAGCAAGTCGCCAAGTCCAGGATTCGAACCACAGTCAGTCATGTGGGAGTCCAGTGCCTTAACCACCATACCACCTGCCAGCCCCATACTGTCTACCAACTCTTTGAGAGACTAAGGCTTGACCTGCTGATAACCCATTGATAACAGAACATTAAGTCTCCTAACTAGTTTACTGGAGAATCACTTCTAAGTAAGATGAGACTTGTGCTCACTGATAAGGCCTTTCCAGAGTCTAATAAAGAAAAGGCAAAGAGGCAGCTAGGTGGTGTAGTGGTTAAGGTGCCAGGATTCCACCAGGCTAACAGTGCAGTTCCCAGACCCAGCAGCTTGAAAGACACACCAGGCACATGTGCATGCGTACCCAAAATATTGAAAAGAGAATGGAGGAGAAGGAACTGTGGCATGGCCATCCCCCTGGAGTGACTTCTCACTTTCTCTCCCCTTCTCCTTCTTTCTCTGTCTGGCTCCGGTAAGCATACATTCCTATCTGCTCTCAACTGCTACTCTTACTCCAGTTAAAATCAGTGGCAGATGTCGACAGAAAATCCCCAGAACTAAGCTGGTTCTGGTGGCTGCAGGGAATTTCTAGTGGTAATTTCCATCAATAGATCCTATTCATAGTGCCATCTGTTACCAGACAAACTAAGTCTAATATATATTCTCATCATCAAGAGGCAAAGACTGGAGAAGAAGATAGTTTATTCTGTAACTGGTTACAGAGAGATGGTCAACAAGTTTCATCAAACTGTCTCCCAGATATATTCTTTTAACTCATCTGTCTGGTAGAGTCATTTTACATTGGAGAAGGGAAGCTAGTTAGGGACTCTGGATAAGATGTCAAATATGATGGTGCCTACTTTAGAGATAGAAAGGATCCAACATAAAACTGAGAAGTGTTTTTTTGCCTGACCCTTCCATATGCCAATGACAGAACTGAGAGTAGAATCATTAAAATTTCAAATCCCAGGGATAGCATGACACGGAAGAGCAAGGGATTTTGGACTATGTGACTAAATATTAAAACTCTGAATGTTATTCAGATTCTCAGAGGTCTTTGTTTCAAAGATTATCTCAACATATAGATGGCCCTATTTATTCTCAGTGCATCCTTAACAAGTTAATTACTGATAAAAGATGCTGTTTTTCTTTTGCAAGGAGGAAACAGAAAAGAGGGATTGTAAGAACACTATCATGGTACCTAGTGGGAGTGTGAATTCATAGATGGCAGAGCCATAAAGGTCTTTTTACTGCTGATTTGCCATGTCATCACAAATCAAAAATCTTAATTCCAAGAAAAACAAAAACAAAAACTAGGGAATCTAGAAAAGCAAATGTCAGAGAAAAAGTCATTTTTTTCTTCCTTGCATTCTAAAGAGAGATAAAGGATGCTAAAACAAATTTCAAATAACATATAAAGAATTTAATGGGTCAAGTTGTTGTTCTGCCATGTTGATGGGCTCTGTGAGGGGCATGTCTACTGGGCAGCACAAAGCCCATGTTCTAGCAAGTGTTAAAGGCATACTCTTGCATCTAATAATTTCTCTCACTCTATATCCTAAGCAGTCACATAAAGAAGTCTTAAAACTTTTTCTCATCTCAAGCAAGATAGTCTTTGTCTTCTTCCATATCTTACAGAGAAGTGGGAGGCAGGAATCAGCACTTAAATAAAATAGTCTAAAGGAATGCATCTAGAGTTAGCCATTGGCATGGTGGTTAAGCAGTTGGATTCCACATGGCTGACTGTGTGGTTTGAGTCCAGGACCCAGTGGCATGAAAAACTTGCCAGGTATGTGTGTGTATGTACCCAAAATCCTGAGAGGAGAATGGAGGAGAAAGGATTGTGGTGTGACCATACCCCTTAGGGGGGCTTTCTCTCTCTCTCCAGAAAGTATATGCACTCTAAAACAAAAACTAATAATAATACTAAATAAATAAATAAATCTAAAAGCTACTCTCACTAAGAGGATGCCCCAACACAGCTCAAATAATTCACTCAAAACCGAAATGATTTTTTCAGTCTTATGTTTTTCATAGAGATAAGCTAGTTAGGTTATACTACTTCCATTTTAATGATGAGGCTATGATCCATATTAATAATACCAAACTACACAGAAAATACCATTCACTATAGGGCAAAAAGGACATATTTTTTTCCGGGGGTGAGGAGGCAGTTTCCCATGATATTTCAACCAAAGAAGTCAACAGTATGGGCCTAGGTGGTTGATAATGACATTTTTTGTTCTTATAGGCTGTGATACTGAGTCTTTCCATTGCTGATTTTTCCATCTAGTTTCAAAGGCGGACTTGTAATTGTAATAGTAATTGCCAAAGTAATTCCTCTATTATTACTCTGCTCTTTGGGTGCCCTTTTCTTCAGCTAAAGGTTATTGCGCCCACTAATCAGAAATATGGAATATGCCCTCAAAGGTCATTTTTGAAGCTTTGTCTTAAAGAGAAATATCTTTTTCAACCTAGTCAGGCTCTTTCACTAGTTTTCCCAAGAACAGAGTTTTGTGAAAATTGTTCTCCTTTGCAAGAAGTTTCCAATATGAACTGAAAGATACGAGGGAGTAAAAAGTCAAGTTACAAGTCAAGAAACCAGCACTGTGTCCTGAGTATGTCCCCCCAAATTCCCATGTAGGAAACTTAACTCCCATGCAACAGTGTTAAAAGTTGGGATTTTTAAAAAGGTGTTAGGTCAAGGCCAGCAAGTGGTGTAGTGGTTAGGGTGCTAGAGTCCCACATGGTGGACTATAATTTGAATTTCGGACTTGGCAGCTTGAAAATTACATGAGGGGTGTGTGTGCATACATACCCAGAATCCTAGGGAGAGACTGGAGGAGAAGGGATTGCAGATGGCCACATTGCCCCCCCCCCGTGGGGGGTAATTTCTCACTTTTCCTCTGTCTCTCTCTGTCTCTGTCTTTCTCCAGCAAGTGCACATGCCCTATAGCAAAAATCTTAAAAAAGAAAGTTTTGGGAACCAGCAGTTAGCGTAATGGCTATGTCGCTGGACTCCCACGTAGTTGACCGTGGTTCGCGTCCCGGACCTGGTGGCTTAAAACTCACGCCAGGCCTGTTTGCACATGCATGCCCAAGATCCCAAGAGGAGGATGGAGGAGAAGGGATTGCGGCGTGACCATCCCCCCTGGGGGGTGATTTCTTGCTTTCTGTCTCTATGTTTCTCTCTGTCTCTCTGGTGAGCGCACGCGCCCTATAGCGAAAACCTCTCCAAAAAAAGAAAAAGAAAAGTGTTTAAGTCATGAGGACTCCAACTTCATGAACGCTTAAATAAATGAACAGATTAATGCCACTGTAAGAGAGATTGATTGATTGAGTTTGGTCCCTTTTTGCCCTTTTGCCATCTGACATGTGAGGACATAGTATTCTTCCTCTCCAGAAGATGCAGTATTCAAGGTACCATCCTGAAAGCAGAAAGCAGCTCTCATCAGCTGTCAGCACCTTAATGCTGGACTTCCCAGCCTCCAGAACTGTGAGAAATAGATTTCTGTTCTTTATAAATTACATAGCCTGTGGTATTTTGTTTTTAGCAGCACAGATTAAGACCACAGAGTTCTTGTCTTACATATGCCACTAATAAGTTCTATGTTATTGAGTAAGTCGTTAAGTCATTCCAGTCACAGAATCTCTCATTTGTAAAATAAAGAAACTGGATAATCTCTAAAGTACATTCCAGTCCTAAATATAGTACAATTCCATGGTAAATAATGTTAGATTATTTTTTAAGTAAGAAAATATTTTACAATAAACTGTAATGAGATATTGAGATGAGAAATAATTGCCTATCACTTGGGCTATGAAGGCTTTTTGTGGGGATCTGTTTTTGTCCCATACAGAATGAAGACAGGACAAAGGAAAAATTTGGAGTTGACTACTAGGAAGATTTGGGTTATTCCTCTTGGTTATTAATCTTTTAATAAATCGGTAGGTGCCATTCCTATGGTGCCTCATTCATCCTGGAGATCCTTGACTAGAAAACAATCATCCAGGGCAAAGCATATCTATCTCCTGCATAAAATATGAGGTGCTTTGGAAAAGGATGCCCAGTTTCAAAATGGGTGGATTTCTAGTTCTTATCAGAACTGAGTGTCGCATTCCTTCACCCTTTCCCTAATGCTCAGAAAGCAATTAGAAGGAGGTAGTCTCAGAAAACAGGAATTTCCTAAATAAAAAAATCCAATTAGGTATGTATGAAGGTGTACAAGAGAAGTTGACATTGAAAAGTCATAGAGTAAAGAAGAAATGAAGTGAAACAGTGATGGCTCAGAGGGCTCATACTTCTATTTTTAAATGGGAAACACTCAACCTCCTGGGGCTCCTTTTATTCTAGAACCCTATGATTGTGTGGCTTTATGATATTTTTAGGTTATTTAATAGATGAAAGGAATATAAATTCTTTGGAGACAATATTCCTCTAACTATAAATCCTTTCTTCATTCAGACATAGGCTTCCCGACTTTTTGGGATTTCTTTATTGGTCATAAGTCAATCACAAGATAATATACTTAACCCAAAAACTAGGTTGTTGGAAAAGTCATGACGCATTTTTCTGTTTTCCTATGCAAAAATCTGTCATGACTTTTAAGACGACTCAATACATTAATATTCTGAATTCCCATTAAAAGTAGAAGCTACATCAAAGAATCAGTGACCTGAGTTCATTGAATATACGTACTACTCAAATTATCCATTTTACAAACTATTATTACTGATTGTTTTAAAAATATGGATGGTTTGGAAGGTACTCATATGTCCTTAATTTAGTTGAAAACACAAAGTTAGATCTCAGAGAGAAGGCTCATATGTGACAATAGCTTGTTTTTCCATAATCACGTGGACAATTGTCCTTTGGATACTAATTAGAATGAACTCTGATCCAGATTTCTCTCCTCAGTCCCAATGAACCGGAACAGTTCCAGCTTTTTAATTTTCCTTGCTTTTTTAAAAATTTGCTAATATCTTTTAAAGCAGCCTTTAAAGAATGCATGTTAACAATGTCTTACATCTTTAAATACAAAATATATAAAAGAAATTAAATTGCCAGGTTATTAGTCTAGGATTAAATTAGATGTTTATAAAAGTCTATTGAAAATAGCAAAGTGTTTCACCAAAGTTAATTATAATAATAATAAACATTCCAGGCAATGTAAGATAATGTAATAGCATAGGTTTTGAAGGCAGAGCAAGAAAGGTTTTGCTTTTTGGTTTTTGGTTTGGACTTAGGTTTTTAGCAGGTGTGACTTTTGCTTTGTCTCATACAGACTCTGTAACTTAGGCAAGTTTCTCAATTTCTGAGAGTTTCCTTTGCTGGCCTATAAATAAGGACCAGTCAGTGAAGGTGGCTGGATTTTCTGTGGCTGACTATGTGCTTTGGGTCCCAGACCTGTGACTTGAAAATTGCACTGGGCACATGTGTGCACCTGCCCAGAATCCGGGAAAGGGAAAAGTAGAGGAAAAGGGACTGCAGCATTGCCATCCCTCATGAAGAGCTCTTTCTTGCTTTCCTTCTTTCTCTCTTTCTGTCTCTCCCTGGCAAGCACATGTGCCCTCTGGAAAATTAAAAACAAAATTAATTACAAATGCATATAATATCCATATCTACCCCCAGGGTCATCCTAAGTACTAAGTGTATATGTAAAAGACTTACATAGTGCCTACTCAATACACATTAAATATTATTATTAATTATATTAGCTCAATAAATGTATGTTAAGAATAAGTGTACTGATTAATCAATGGATTATCATGAGGACTAAATGACAAAACATATGCAACAGAATTAGCACAAAGCTTGAATGATGCCATATTTCATTGCTTGTAAGAAGCAATGTTACTGTGGGTGTCTCTAAAAAAGGGGAAAAAATCTATCAATTAATTGTAAGATACCATCAACCATAAGATACAACTCTACTACAGAGAAGTAGAATTCTGGGAAGGAATAATACACCTTAAAAATAACAAAATAAGATAGTTTTAAATTAATAGTATAATAGCAAAAGATGAGGGAGAGTAGAAAAAGAAAAACTTGGAAACTATCATCAAACTACTTGCTCAGGGGTCTAGAGCTATCTGTGAATTTTTCCTTCATTCATTTACACAAAATTATAATTCTCATTAGTGAGAAAGAAAAATTAAGTAATTTTCCAGGAGGAGTCAATAAGGAATCATAAAATAAGATCATGGAGACCTTGCAGAAAATAAAGATTTATCAGTCATTATTCCATTTACCTACCCAAAGCAAGTATGTCTTCTAGAGCATCTCTGCAACATATAGATGATATTTACGTTGCATTTCATTTCAGGGCCCTCTCAAGTGGTCTCAGAGTTGCTCTTATGGAAATGTAAATCTTCCACAGGCTGCTGCAGGGATAGGTGAAGAAAGAGTGGCAGGATGTGGGGGTATGCTAATTATCACTGCCAACTTTGATGGGAAAGTGGGTGATATTAGCTTTAAATGGTAAATGGGGAGAGTTGCATTTGAAGTACAATTTAGGCAAGATCCAGAAAATAATGACATAGAAGAGGAGGAAAAGCTATCATTTATTTCAGAAAACTTTTCCAGCAACTGTAATAGGTGGGAGAGAAGAGGTTGTTAAAAAAAATGTGGGAGAAAGCAGGAAGGTTTTGGAGCAGAGGAACTGAAAGGAAACAGTACAGCTGCTGCTATTAGGAGGGGGAAACTCAGCCATTATTGAAGGACAAAAGCTTTTTTTTTTTCTTTTAAATTTATTCATTTCTCCTATAACATAGAGGCACACAGAGAGATAGAGACAGAAACAGAGAGAGAGTGAAAGAGATCCCCAACAAGTCCTTACACCACAATCTATTCCAAGCTTGTGCCAGTCAAGATTGCAGCTATAGGTGCAAATGCTGATTTTTATAGGGAGACTTTAGTACATAAACCTGGGACCTTCTCATATGACTTTGGCATTGTTGAGTATTGTGTTATCATTATGGTAGCTGAACATTTTTTAGCCTAGCCATCAGCACATCAATCTATTTTTTTTTTTTTTTTTTGCTATAGGGCTTGTGCACTCGCCAGACAGACAGAGAGAGACAGAGAGATAGAAAGTGAGAAATCACCCCCTGGGGGGATGGCCACGCCGCAATCCCTTCTCCTCCATTCTCCTCTCGGGATCTTGGGCACGCATGCGCACGTGCCCGGCGTGAGTTATAAGCCACCAGGTCCGGGATGCGAACCGCGGTCGACTACGTGGGAGTCCAGCGACATAGCCATTACGCAAACTGCTGGTCCCGAGCACATCAATCTTAAACAAGGCATGATGACCAACCAAGCAGTCCTATTAAAACCTAAACTAGTTTTTGGAATATAGAAACCTTAGAAACCATCAATGGTTTCCAATATGAGTACAGTTTAGAACTATCTAGAAAGCCTTATATACCAGTGCTTTAGCCTTATCCCCAGGGATTCTGATTTAATTATCCTTGGATGGGGCCGAGACAACTAGTGTTTTTGAAAAAAAAACGCAGGTAATTTTCATAGGTGGGAACTTCAAAAAGCTCATGAAAAAAATGGAATCAAAGTAAAAGTTTATTTTGGTGCAAAAGAAGGTTTGGAATTTATGTATACTGTATTCATAATATGCATTTTCCATGACATTTTTGGTGACTCTTCATATATATCCAGAACCGAGAACTGCTAATTCAATTCAACCTCTTCACATTATAAATAAAGAAACTGAGGCCCAAGGAGGTACAACAACTTCCCAAGGATATACAGCCAAAACTTCCAACACACATATGGCTCTGTGATCATACTTCTTCATTTCTCTATGAGTTATACTGTACATCTACAGCCGTGGTGTGGCCTCAAGGTGGGTGGTGTGTCCCTGCCTTTGACTTTGGATTTGACTGTGTGAGTTGTTCTGACTTTTATAATGTCAGGAGACATAACATGAGCAATGGCAAGAAACGTGCTTGCACTATTGGGTTTGTCCTCTTGAGCTCCTGTCTTTTGCCATTTGCCATCAGAAGAACATGTCTTCGGTAGCAAATAGCTGATTCATGGAAAATGAAAAACCCGTGGTGCAGATTTAGACCTACACAGCCCAGCTAACCCCAACATGTATAAATCAGATAAATGCACAGCATTATGAACCACGGACTTTGGGGTGACTTGTCATGTAGCATTACAATGGAACTGGCTGACTGAGACAGACTCCCAGCCAAGTTTGCTAATATGGTTCATTTCATGACTAGACCTCCAATGGCTTATGGCTTACCATATATAAGCTGTGGAGTCAAAGTTGATGATGATGATGATGACCTGCCAGTGCTTCATAAAAGAAAAACCAGTTAGATTCCTCACTTGTGTAGTACATAAAATTTGGACATGTAGTAGTCAAAATGTCTTTTTGTAAGTTGTTCAAAGACAGACTCTTCCTCCATTAAGAACACTTCTTTTTCATTTCTGTATTTTGGTCACTTCAAATAATTATAATTATGTTTCTGACCTCTGCTATATAAGAAAATTTATTTATTTTATCCTAAGAAAAGAAAATCACTTTGAGCTAGGTTCTATTTTTAGTCCATTTTCTAAAATAAGGAAATCAAGGCTCTAGGATGTAACTTGCCCAAAGTCACAAAGCCAGAATGTGCACAGCTGAGGCTATACTCTTAGTTGATGTTATATTGCCACCACCTTGACTTCACTTCTAAGATCAATGCAAATTATGCATATTGATGAACTTGGTAGAAATGCATATCATCCCAGTATGCTGCTCAAAGACACTGTTTTTTTCCCTTTTCATTTATTTATTTATGGAGACGTTTTTGCTATAGGGTGCGTGCACTCGCCAGACAGACAGAGAGAGACAGAAAGCGAGAAATCACCCCCCCGGGGGGGTGGCCACGCCACAATCCCTTCTCCTCCATTCTCCTCTCAGGATCTTGGGCACGCATGCACATGCGCCCGGCGTGAGTTCAAGCCATCGGGTCCGGGTTGCGAACTGCGGTTGACTACATGGGAGTCCAGTGACATAGCCATTACGCTAACTGCTGGTGCCTTCAGGCATTAATTATATCTGCATCTCAACTGTTCTTACTCTCTTTTTACATTATCTAACATTTACATTAGATTTCTATAAAGTCTAAGAAAAAATACATACATATAAAACCAGCTAAAGTGGTCCTTAATTCCCACAATTATTTGATAATTCTTGATCTAAGAACTTAGTTCTCCTCTTCTTGAGTATAGACTAAGTTTTTCTTAAATAAGCATTTGATCAAGAATGTTTCTTAGAGCAAATTCTAAACAAAAGATCAAAATTAAATAAATTGTCATATACAAAAATTTGCAATGTACTTTACAGATGGCAAATTTTCAGACTTATTGTATTATTTCATCATTGAAATAAAGAAATATTATAACCTAACTTCCATAACTAAAATAAGCAAACGAGCAAAAAAAATTTAAAAAAATGGCTGTAAGATGTTCAATTATACGTCCAAGGTCACACAGTTAATTACACAGCTAAGATTCCAATATAGGTCATCTGACACCCAGTTTCTTCATAGGTGCTACCTCTCAAATCTGAACAGCGTGTCTTTTGTTCTGACATTGGACATTGATCGTAAATGGTGTTCTGTAGTAGGTTTTCAATATCAAAGATGTTAAACTGAAGGGCAGAAAAAATGTTCATCAATCATCTGATGTGAAATCACAAAAGTGAGCCTCATTTGACCTCTGAAAAATGAGTTTTAATTTTTCTCATTAATTCGGCAGCCATGGTTGACAATGTCATTGGTGGTCAAGAGTTGACTCAATCATTCAGCAAGTTCTGTCACACTATTTGACTTGTCATTTCCTATCATGAGAAACTATTCTCAACAACAAAAGGACAAATATGGGGACAAATCTGTCACAGGCAGGAAATGCAAGAAAAAGAAAAGCATAGAAAAAAACTGATAATTTTGTACTTCCACCTACTGCAGTCTAATACATGACTCCTCAACTCTCTTTCTAGGAATACTGGACGTTGACAAAAGGCAAACCATGTTAATTTTGCTATAGAGCTCGTCAATTGCTCATCAAGTGTATTACTTAACATTTATATAAGAGTCCAGATTAGAATTCTATTTTTGAACTTGATTCCAGTAAAATATTTGTTTCTTTGTAAAAGTGTTATGTGTTGAATAAGCAACATCATAAATGAAAGGTGAATTAATTATATATAAAGAGACAAAGAAATCAAATCTGGTTAGTAAAAATAAAAATAAGTTGGGGACAGCAGGTGGCATGGTGGCTAAGGCACTAGACTTCCACATGGATGACCATGGTTTGAATCCCAGACCTGGTGACTTGAAAATCATGCTAGGCACATGTGCATGTGTGCTCAAAATTCCAGGAGGAGAGGGACTTGTGGTGTGGCCAATCACTCCTTGGTGGGTTATTTCTCACTTTCCCTTTCTCTGTCTCTCTCTCTGGTGCATCTTATGGCAAAAAAAATCTAACCATTAATTAATTAATTTTAAAAAATTAAAATAAATTAAATTAGAGTAAACAAATTCAGTTAGCTAAATCCAAATCAGAAATATTGATAGGGAACCAGTAGTTAGCATAATGGCTATCACTGGACTCCCACGTAGTCGACAGTGGTGCACGTCCCTGACCTGGTGGCTTAAAACCCACGCCGGGCACGTGTGCGTGCGTGCCCAAGATCCCAAGAGGAGAATGGAGGAGAAGGGATTGCGGCATAGCCATCCCCCCTGGGGGGTGATTTCCCGCTTTCTGTCTCTCTCTGTCTGT
>NW_006160078.1:561038-566606 GCF_000334495.1 Tupaia belangeri chinensis | reverse complement strand
GGGGGAGGTGACGCCCCCAAAGAGAAAAACCCCCCAAAAAAAAAAAAAAAGAAATATTGATAAAAGGGACACACAATAATGGGAGAAATCATAGTAACTTTGAATTGGTTTGCTTTTTTTTTTTTGACTAGAAGATTAAGGGTAAACAAAAAACATAGTGGGACACTGACACATAGACCTCTGCTAAATGCTTCACTCTGGCAAGTTCCTTCCTACTTGTATTGGCATTAAATGAGAAAAATCCACGTGCAAAATAAAACAAATAGTAAGTAGAAGTGTAATCACAAGTTATCTAATGTTTCCATCTTGAAAACATGTCTAAGGAGGACACTGAGAAATTAAAAAAAAAAGTTAGGCAAAAGAATTTAGTAACATAACATTACAACAGACACAACAGAAATACAAAACATCATTAGAAGATACTATGAGCGACTATACGCCAACAAACAAGAGAATATGAAGGAGATGGACAAATTCCTGGATGCATATAATCTACCAAAAATCAGGAGGCCAAAGAAGACCGAAATAAATCCAAAACAAGCCATGAGATTGAATCAGTAATAAATAACCTCCTGAAAAAGAAAAGCTCACGTTCAGATGGCTTACATTTTGAATTCTAAGAAACTTTTAAGGAAGAGTTATCCCCTATCCTACTCAAATTATTTCTAAAGATCCAAAAGGAAAACTTCTAAATTCATTTTATGAAGGCTCCATCATCCTCATTCACAAAACAGATAAAGATATGACAGAAAGGAAAACTATAGACCAATATCTCTGATGAACACAGATGCAAAAATTCTCAACAAGATACTTGCAAATCGTATCCAATAACATGTAATAAAGATCATTCATCACCACCAGTTAGGCTTTATTCCAGAGATGCAAGGGTGGTTCAACATACACAAGACCATAAATATAATATACCGTATTAACAGAAAGAAAGATAAAAACCATATGATCATTTCAATTGATGCAGAGGAACCATTTGATAAACTACATCTTTTCATGATTAGACTCTAAGTAAAACTGGTATAGAAGGATCATTTCTCAACACAATAAAAGCCATATATGAAAAACCTATAGCTAACATTATACTGAATGGGGAAAAGCTAAAAGCTTTCCCACTAAAAACTGGTACTCGACAAGGCTACCAACTTTCTCCACTGCTTTTTAATATAGTGCTGGAAGTCTTAGCCAATGCAATCAGAAAAGAGAATAAAATAAAAGGCATTCAAATAGTCAAAGAAGAGTTGAAAATATATTTGCAGACAACATGATGGTATACTTAGAAGACCCAAAGGTTTCCATGAAAAAACTTCTCAAAATAATAAATGAACCGGAGGATAAGTCACGCTGCAGACCTCCACAACACCATTCTTGCTAACCACAAGATGGCTGCTGTGCCGCATCAACTGATGGTCAATTCTGCGTGCCAGAACCGCCTTCCTGAAACTGTATTACATGGAGACTCACCTACAGTAGCGGAACTGCACGAGACCCACACTTGATCCAACCTTGAATGGAATCTATTTTCCCTATTGTTAAAAACTTTGGACTCGTGACCCCTCTCCCTCTACTTGCAGGTATCGCATTTTCAATGACCCCTCTGGAGGATAGCTGTCTATAGCAGAGATAGAGTAATTGGGAGAGGGGGAAAGGGCTGAGGGTCAAACATAGGATAAAAAACATATTTATATGTATGAAAGTAGAAATGGAACAGTATTGGTGACGACATGCTTGATTAAGACACTATGCAGTTTATCCTAGATGGGAAACTACACTTGGTGTGTTGTGATGATAGATGTTGGGCAATATAATTTAATATAAAAAAAATAAATAAATAAAGATGTTTAAAAAAAAATAAAAAAAAATAATAAATGAATACAGTAAAGGGCAGGATACAAAATCAACATTCAAAATCTATAGTATTCCTATTTATGTGAATGAGGTAGCTCTGGAGAAAGAAATCCCTTTTACCATAGCCACAAAATGTATAAGATACCTAGAGATAAACCTAACTAAGGAAGTCAAAGACCTTTACTGTATTTTACAAAGAAAACCATGAAAAATTTAAAAAGATATTGAAAGTGACATAAAAAGTGGAAGGACATCCCATGTTCCTTGATTGGAAGAATAAACAGAATCAAAATGGCAATTCTACCCAAATTAATCTACATATTTAATGCAATTCTAATAAAAATACCAGAAATTCACAGATCTAGAAAAGACAATTATAGAATTTCTCTGGAATCATAAAAGACCTCTTATTGCCAAAGCAATCCTGCACAAGAGGAATGGAGAGGGCGGCATATCACTCCCTGACCCCAAAATATACTATAAAGCTGTGATCATCAAAACAGCATGGTACTGGCACAAAACAGACAGGTGTATCAATTAACTAGAATAGGGACCCAGAAATAAACCCAAAAGTTCACAGCCAACTGATTTTTAACAAAGGATACCAATCAATCCATTGGGAAAATGAAAACCTTTTTAGCGAATGGTGCTGGAAAAACTGGGTATATACCTGCAGAAAGATGAAACTGAATCCCTATTTTGACCATTAACAAAAATCAACTCAAAACGGATCAAATATTTGAACCTAACTCCCCAAACTATAAAACACTGGGGAAATTCTGGGAGACATTGCGATAGGCAAAGACTTCTTAAATACAGGCAATAATCCCTAAAATAGACAGATTAAGAAGTTTCTATACAGCAAAGGACATAGTAATTTGTGTGAATAGACAACCCTCAGAATGGGAAAATATTTTTGTCAAATAAGTCTCAGTCAAGGGACTGATAACCAGAATACAAAGGGAACTCAAGTGGCCTACCCCCCCCAAAAAAATGTCTAACGCAATTAAAAGATAGGAAAATGAGCTGAACAAAAATCTCTCTAAGGAATACATACAAACAGCCAAAACACATATGAGGAAATTCTCTACATCCTTCCTCATAAGGGAGATGCAGATTAAAACCATTATGAGATACCACCTAACCCATGTGAGAATGGTAAAGATTAAAAATAAAAAAAGTGATAAGTGTTGGTGGGGATGTGGTAAAAGGGGAACTCTCCTACACTGTTGGTGGGAAGGTAAACTGGTTCGGCCACTGTAGAAAACAATATGGAGGTTCCTCAAAATCTACAAATAGAACTACCATTTGATCCAGCAATCCCACTTCTGGGTATCTACCCAAAGGACAGGAGAATGCTCAGTTGGAAAAGTGCTTGCACATCGGTGTTTATTACAGCATTATTCACAATTGCTAAGACATGGAACCAACCCGAATGTCCACAAACAGATGAGTGAATGGAAAAAGTGTGGCACAAATACTCTATGGAATACTATTTAGCCATTAAAAAAAAACAACAACAACAAAAAAAAAACAAGACCCTGGCATTTGATAGAAAGTGGTTGAATATAGAAGATCTACTGCTGAATAAACCAAACCAGCATATGAAAAAAAGATATTTTATGTATCCACTTAATAAAAAACCAACTATCTGCACTTTATGGTAGAGATTGAAATATTGGAGGGCATAAAAGGATTGAAATAGTTACAGATGCTGAAGACAGTGCAAAACAGTGGGGAGAGAAGGGAAGAGTATAGAGAAGTAGAGCAAGAGAACAAACAGAGAGGCATGACATTAGTGGGACACAGAAATTGTTTATCACCTGTTGATAACATGTATAGTATTCTCAATTGGACTAGTCTGAAAAGTATTTCATGTTGGTAAATTCTTTATAGAAGCAAAATGATATATAGTGATTGAATGTTTAAAAAAATAATGAGAATAAATCATAATAATAATAATCTGGAAAAAATGAAAAGCTATTGGATGATGATGATGTGGATAGTAATGTCTTTATCGTGACTGATATGCATGGTAATCATGCTGAAAAAAGAAATATAATACACTGTACAGATATATGTGATTAAATGTAATATTAAAAGTATGATAATAATAAATTAAATTAAATTAAAAAAGAATTTCATAATAAACATAAAGAATTTTTGCATTAAGTGCATTTCTAGATTCTGCAGACCTGTTCTATCTCTAACTTATGATTATCAAGTCATCGAAGGCAAAAAATGATGTTACTGATTATTCAGATTTTCTCGTCAGTTGTACTTGTTAGCATTGCTGCTTCATTACTTTTAGCAGAAGATAGTTAAATGGAAGGGCAACAGTATAATTTAAAGATAGAACTTACAATGAAAATCAAAGCACAGTGGAAAGATTTGGAAATTTGCAGCCTGGTCATGTGTTAAAGAATGAAGGAACATTTCCAGGACAGAAAACTAAAGACATAGCCCAGCACCAGTTACCAAAGAAATTAGCAATGCTAGAAGGAATTTAGATGATAATCGTTAAGAAAATGAGAGAAAATCCCCAAGGATTTTAGTGTACATTAGAGCTGCTCTTCCCTTCATACTTCCAAAATCCTAGGAGAGCAGAATGGTTTGGGGGATTGGCACAAGGCAGGCTCACTGACCTGAATTGCCTCAGGCCTCTGCTCTCTGTATCCTGGTAAAGTATTTATCTGCATCAATTGGAGCTTGTTATGGCTGCTGCCCCACCCTCTAATCCAGAACATGCAAACTGTGGATAGTGGTGGTATGCATGTGGAAGTAATTCTGCAAACTCACCAAATTCAAAAGCTGTGGAGGTGTGGAGATCTCTACTTAGATTTGAGAAGATGTTTTAGACAACCTGGATTCCTAGGCAGAGACTTGTCACTTGTCACTGGAGCAGAGCCACAAGAGAGAGCCTCTAACAGAGCAATACCAAATAGAAATGTGGGGTTGGAAAAGAAAGTCCCTCTCAGGGCAAAGCGACAGAGGTGGGCTCATCTTCGAGACCTCAGAACTACAGGGCTATTACTGTGCAGCAACTGCCTGAAAGAACTGAAAGTGTGAGACTCCAAATGCAGATAGCTGAGGCAGGAACCAAGCCCAGCAGGGACAGGGGAACAAGGCCACCTGACACTTGGGGGCCCAATCCCCTCACTATACTCAAGATACAGAAACTAAGGCTTCAAGAATGAATGTCTGCTCACTTGGTTTCAGACTTGCTTGGTACCTATTATTACTTTCTTATCCCTTTTTCTTGTGGAGTAGAAGTTTAGGAATATATAGTATTTTATTACTATTGCTAGAGGGTACACGCACTTGTGAGTGAGAGAGAGTGTGTGAGAGAAGAGAGAAAGAGAGAACTTCCCAAGGGACACAATCATGCTGCAATCCTTTTTTTAGCTGTTTCTTCACCGTCAGGATTTTGGGCATGCATGACTATGTGCAGTCTGCCTTCCTATGCAGAGCACTTACCTGTTGTACTATGGAATAAGCCCTGGGGATATGTAATTTATTTTGATTTTACAGGATCATGGCAGCAAAGAGTTTGCCTTGAGTCGCATATGAGACTTAAAATTTTGGATTATTAAATTTTGCTAAAATGAGTTAAGACTTTTGGACTATGGAGATAATTTTGTATAGGGAAAGTATATGAATTTAGGGACCAGAAGTGAAATGGTATAGTTTGAATATCCCCCCCCCCCCCCT
>NW_006160078.1:540964-560925 GCF_000334495.1 Tupaia belangeri chinensis | reverse complement strand
TGAAAGTGTAATTTTTTAAAACCCCCCCCCCCCCCATATTTACGTGTTGAGCCATTGTAATAAGATTAAAGGGTGAAAACCTTATTCTATTATAGTATCCAAAAGTGGGTCTTTGAGAAAAGATTAGGATTAAGGTAACTAGGGAAGGGCTTCCATGATTGAGCTCTAGTGGGTTTATAAGGAAAGAGAATGAGACTAGAATAGAGAGACTTATGGACATTACCTTTCTGCTCTGTTCTCACTCTCATGATGTAATCAGGACTCTACAAAAAGCCCATCAGAAATGGCCCCAGACCTGAAACTTTTAAACCATGAGTTGAGTAGAATAAACCTCTTTTTATTAATTGCCTGGTTTTAGGTATTTCCTGTTATTAACAAAATAATGCACTAAAATAGTAGCGATCAGAAGAGAGTCTATACTAATTTCTGACAAGGAACATGTATCAAATGGTCATAAAAACCTCCACATTCCTGCCAGTTACACTCTCTCTTTTGAGAAAACTATTACAAGATGATGGTTACTCAGATGTAGCAATTATTTTTCCCATGTGTCCAAGCCAAATTAACCACAAAATCTTGAGCTAGAGTTCTATATGCTGGGAAGTGACATCCAGGTGACTTGGCTTGAGCACTGTGCCTAGTAATAATGCTCCATATTGGATAATGACCAACTATTCCAATCAGTTTTTCTCCCTTGGGGAACTGCAATGCAAAAATGTACATAGAAAATTGGCAATTAACTCAGTAACAGATAGAAGTAAATGGAGAGAGAAAAAAATCTGGGCCATGAAGGCAACTGACATAAGGGTTGTTTTGGGCATCACAAAAACCACTGTGGACATAAGAGTTCTGAATGAGACATGGGCGTAATGTCTATTTACTTTTATGGAATATTCTAACGGTAAAATCTCTACTTTTAAATTAAATAAACATTTATATCTTTCTTGCCTCCAGAAATAAAATAGTTAAAACAACAATAAAAATTTAATACAAAATAGAGCTGGAAGCATCATACTACCTGACTTCAAAACATTACCAAACTGGGACCAGCAGTTAGCATAATGGCTATGTTGCTGGACTCCCATGTAGTCGACCGCGGTTTGCGTCCTGGACCCAGTGGCTTAAAACTCATGGCAGGTGCGTGTGCGTGCATGCCCAAGATCCCTGGAGGAGAAGGGAGGAGAAGGGATTGTGGGGTGACCATCCCCCCTGGGGGTGATTTCTTGCTTTCTATTTCTCTCTCTGTCTGGTGAGCACACGCACCCTATAGCAAAAACCTCTCAAAAAAAAAAAAATTACCAAACCATAGTCTCCAAAACTGCATGATACTAGTACAAAATCAGATACATAGATCAATGTAGCAGAGTAAAGAACCCATAAATAAATAGAACATACAGCCAATTAATTTTTTACAAAAGTCTCAAGAACATTCAGTAGGGAAAAACAGTCTCTTCAATAAATGGTGCCGGAAAAGTTATATATCCATATACAGAAGAAAGGAAGTAGACCCCATCTCTGACCAGATACAACAATTAACTCAAAATAGATTAAAGATTTAAACATAAGATTCAAATTCATGAAACTGTTGAAGAAACACAAAAGAAAAGCTTCAGGACATTGGTGTAGGCTAAGATTTTAAAAATAAGACCTCAAAAGCATGGGAAACAATAACAAATGTAAATAATGAGTTTATAGCAAACAAAAAGTTTCTGTATAGAAAAAGAATCAATCAACAGAGTAAAGTGATAACCTATATAATGGGAGAAAATATAAGTTTTACATATGACAAAAGATTAATAACCAGGATGTAATAGGAACTCAAATAGCTTACCAGCAAAACAACAAAGGATCCAATTTTTAAAAATGGGTGATTGATATGAACAGGTACTTCCCAGAAGAAGACATAAAAATGGCCCAAAAGTACATGAAAAATGTTCAAAATCACTTATTCTCAGGAAAATGAAAATCAAAACCATGATGACAAAGAACAGCTAATGTGGCAAAGTTGTGAAGAAAGAGACACTTGCTCATGTGCACTGTTGGTGGGATGTATATTAAATAGCCATAATGGAAAACAGTATGGAAGTTCCTCAAAAAATTAAAAATAGAATTGTTTTATGATTCAGTAATTTCACTATTGGGTTTATACCCAAAGGAAAGGAAATCAGTTTGTTGAAGAGATAGTTACACTCTTGTTTTTACTGCAGTGCTATTCATCCCCAATACTTAAGATATGAAATTAACTTAAGTGCCCAACAATCAATGAATGAAGAAAGAAAATGCTATGTATACACTCAGGAAAATTATTCAGCCATAAAAAGATGAATTCTTACTTTTTCTTTTAAGAGAGATTTTTCCTATAGGGCATGTGCACTCTCTGGAGGGAGAGAGAGAGACAGAGAGACAGAAAGTGAGAACTCACCCCCCCCCTCCCCTGTGTGGGATGGCCACGCCACAGTCCTTTCTCCACCATTCTCCTCTCAGGATTTTGGGCATGCACGCACATGCGCCCAATGTGAGATTTAAGCCACCAGGTCCAGGACTCAAACCACAGTCAGCTATGTGGAAGTTCAGCAATGTAAACATTATTCCATCTGCTGGTTCCAAAAGATGAATTATTGCCATTTAAAATCAGGTGGACAAATCTGGGGGAAATAATGCTAAGTGAAACAGCCAGGCACTGAAATACAAATATCATGTGTTCTCACTTATTAGTGGAAGCTAAAGGATTCAACTGCACAAAAATAGAGAGTGAAACAGAGAGGATCCCAGAAAATGGGAAAGGGAGAATTAGTGGGCTTTGGGAGAAACTTGGTTAAAATATATGAGAGTTTGAGAAGATAAGAGGAATGAGTTCTAGAGTACTAGAGCACAATTCAATATATATTTCAAAACAGCTAGAAGAGAGAATTTTGAATGTTTAAACACAAAGTAATGATAAATGTTTGAGATGGTAGACATGTTTAGTACCTTGACAGCATCATTATATATTGTATGTTTTGGAAAAGCACACTATACCCTATAAATATGTGTAACTATAAAAGTCAATTAAAATTTAAGATTACAATGTAAAAAGGAGTATTTTATTGTTTTTAGTATTTCTGTTTTTGTCTGGCAGCCAGGATGCTTTTAGACAAATCATTTGTTTAGCAATTATAATTAAATTAATTCTAGAACTTTACTACTTCTTGGTCCTAACTTTTGTATTTCCTATATATCATCTTTGTGTGTGTGCATGGGTGCTTTAGATATCAGAAGACTCCTGAAACTAGTTTCTCAGTATTTGGATGGTCAGGTAGCCAAGAAATCAAGGTATTCAGGTTAAAGGAATCTCCTAAAATCTGGCTTCTCAAATATTTTTATGGTGTCCTTCAAATGTCAAGTTCTTTGGGTTTTAGTAACTTCTAATTTATCTTACAAAGAGAGTGAAGTAAAAGGACCAAACAGCTGTCTAAAGTTCAGACACAATCCTACATGAATAATTCTGATTCCTAGCACAGATGGATGGTTGCAAACTCCTCCAAGCTTTGTGTTTCTTTATGAAGGCTGATGTACAAATTTTACTCTCTCCTAAGTGTAACAAATATTTATCTACAGAAAAATTTTAGTATGACTCCTGAAAATATCCTCGTGTTTCTATCTCTATTTTATGAATTTTATCTCCAGATTTCCAAAGTAAAATTAAATCAGTGTAGTACTAAATATATACTCAGAAGCTCCCCACCCTGTTCTAATTGTGCCTATATCACTCACCTCATAATTTTTTACCTTTCTCCCTCCTTTGCCACTTTTAAAAATTTACATTTAATCAAATGTGCTTACAGTGTACAACAGTACTTTTTCCAGCGTAAATACCATGCATGCCAGTCAAGAAAAAGATATTACTCTATACCTTATCATCAGCAAAGAGCTTTTCATTTTTTTGTCAGTTAAGCATACTTTTATTTTTTTTCTCTCTTTCCCCCTTCCACACTAAACTTTTTTTCACATTTTATTGATTCAAAAAAATCTTAAACTAAAAATATAGAAAAAGCTAGAATATAGTGACAAGTGCACTGTAATTTTCTTCTGAAACATTTTTTTCTCTCTCCATTTCCCCTTTTACTAACGAGAGGTACAATCTAACTTATCTGCAAAAAATTAGGTTAAACTCAATTTGGTCTGTTATTTGCACAAAGCCCCATAAGAATTCAATTTCTGATGGTAGTCAACAGATACTATTGTATTATTTAATTTATGCAAATAATCATCTGTTACAAAATATGAAAGAAAGCTTACAAATATTTTCATTGCACAGGGGTCAGGAAGGGAGAAAAGTTTATGTTTCAATTAGAAAAAAAATTAACAAATTGCTGAACCTAACAACAGCTCACAAGAAAACCAAAATCCTTAAATATGGAAGAAGATGAAGCATAGAAGAAAATCAATAATGTTTTAGACAAACGTCATAGAATTATATTTCACCAGTTCAATCTCATGTAATCTCTCTTTTATTGAATTTACAGTGTTATTATGGTATCATCTTTCCATTTAAATCATGGAAGTTAACATTCAACATTCTTATTGTTATTTCCAAACTTGTCCCTACCATTAAGTTGGCCTTTTTCTTGGTCATTTTTGTCCTCTTATTTCGGTCTTTAGTTTTCCTGGTATAGCACTCCCTTCAGAACTTCTTGAAGAGCTGGTTTGGTGTTGATAATTTTTTTCAGGTTTTGTTTATCTGAGAATGAGTTGGGCTTTTCTTACCACATGAAGGATAATCTTGCCAGGTATATTATTCTTGGTTGAAATTGTTTTTCACTTAATACTTTGAATATATTTTCCAATTCTTTCCATGCTTGCCAAAGTCCAATGTTAGCCATATGGGATATCCTTTGAAAGTAGCTCGGGACCAGTAGTTAGCGTAATGGCTATGTCGCTGGACTCCCATATAGTCAACCGCGGTTTGTGTCCCGGACCCGGTGGCTTAAAACTCAACCCCAGGTGCTTGTGTGTGCGTGCCCAAGATCCTGAGAGGAGAATGGAGGAGAAGGGATTGCAGCGTGACCATATCCCCCTGGAGGGTGATTTCTCACTTTCTGTCTCTCTGTTTCTCTGTCTGGCGAGCGCACACACCCTATAGCAAAAAAACTCTCCAAAAAAAAAAAAAAAAAACCTTTATGTTTTTCTCTTTTCAACCCTTTATTTGAATAGATTATCAATGCTCTTATTAGTTTCTTCACCTTCTGGGATACCGATGATCCAGACATTTGGGCATTTAATGGTATCTAATATTATTTGTATATTATTCTCATTTTTAGGGGTTATTTTCTCAGTCTTTTTGATGAATTTTTCTAGATCAGAGATTCTGTCTTCTACATCTGATATTTGATCTTCTGCATGGTCTAATCTGTTTTTGATACTTGCAAGGGAGGTTTTTATTTCCTATATTACAATCTTCATCTCTAACAGTTCCATTTGATTCTTTTTTATGGTGTATTTCCTCCTTCAGATCGTGTAAGAACTTTCTCAACTCCTGGAACTCACTGTCTCTTTTCTCCTGTATCTTCTGGAGTTCATTGTCTCTATTCTCTTGCATCTCTGTTAGTTTTGTCACTGTGAATATTCTAAGTTCTTTAACTGACATTTTCACGAAATCCATTGTACTGTCTGTGGAAGATGAAGGACTGTCCTTTTCCCTTGGGGGAGAGATATTTTCTTGGTTTCCCATATTTTTTGTGACTCTGTGGTGATTTCAGGTCATCTGATGGATTATATATTACTCCCTACTTTCTTGGAGTTAATTCTGAATGTTAGAGGTGTTCAAGAGGAGATGACCTGCAATATTTCTGCAGCTTCATTTCCCTGATTCTAACCAAGCAACCTGCACTTTTGTCAATGTAACTGAGTATTAGAAAGGCCTCACAGTTTCTAGGGACTAGGTGCACCAGGGGTGAGCTGTGGGGTTTCAGTTAAGTATCCAGAGGTGCATGGGAGGAGATGAGCCACACTCTCTGCAGCTCCGTGTTTTTCCCTGCTGCTCATTTTGCAGTCTCTCTTCTCTGACTTTTAGACATTTGGTGGTATATTCATTTTTGGCTAATTTGTTGGAGATGTCTGCTACTGTAAGCTCACATACTTCACTTTACTATGAGGTGCTTCTATGCCTATTTTGCCTCTACTATTGTGTTTTGCAACACGGTATCTGTAGAAAGAGATTTGGATTCAGATTTATGAAGAAGAGTTTCTCCTTTTCTGTAGCAGTTCAGTGGGATTTGAGTTTTTCTATGACCCTAGAAGTATTCAGATGTTTTGCTACTGTGCACCTACACCTGTCTAGACACTCAAAGTGTGACAGCTGAGAAGCAAAGTGAGAAAGTCAAGTAAAAGAAAAGGGGAAAAAAACGGAAAAGGACAAAATAAAAGGAAAAGAAATACACATACACAGACACACACAAAACAATGAAAAGGGAAAAATTTTTTCTGAAAAAAGGCAAAAAAAAAAAAAAAAAAGAAAGAAAACCACGTGGCATTTTACACTGCACAAAAGGGGAAGAGCTGGGCCTCTTCTTAAGTTAGTAACAGAAAGGAGAGGTCAGAAACAAGAGACAATAGTTACAGACTTTTTACATATATGTATATATTTCTTATATATATATATATATATATATATGTATAAAAGAAAAATATTTAAAGAAAAATTCTGAGAGAGTGGGAGCGAGACAAACAGAAAAAGAGAGAGAAAGAGACCAGCCTACCTTGCTTCACTAGGAGTTAGGTCAGAAGGAGAGCCTTGGGGCAGAGGCTTAGGCTTTCTGGTTAAAGAGGCAGAGCTGAGCCCACCTCAGAGGCACATGGATTCTCACTTTGCTAGGAGTTGGGCTAGACCTCCTTTACCACTTTAACACATGAGAAAATATCTAGAGAAACAAAATTTGTAGCAACATGATTGATGAAGCATTCTGAGTTTATTTCACTTCACCAGCACTCCAAAAATTTTGTTGTCTTTCACTTTCCAGACCAGCCTCAACCAAGAAGCAGTTAGCTGCACTCATTCAACAAAATGATCTTTTATTGGGCAACATTTGTGTCCCAAGCAGCATGTTACATATAAGGAACATGGTATTCAGCCTGATGCCTGCCTTTTTAAAATTTATAATCTTTCATTGTCTCTCAACTAAGAAAAATGTTCAGCCATAAAGGGCATTTGAAAATGTATAGTGGCATCTGCAGTTGTCAAATGACTGGGACAATCAAATCTACTAGTGAGTAACATATGGGATAATTTAACATAATGAAAACTTGTCCTGAGCAAAATGCTAAATACTCTCTGGCTGAGAAACAAACAAGTACAATAGAATGTGTTAAGTGATTAAATAAGACAAGTGTAGGATGCCTTTGAGAGCATATTTCAGGGACACCAACGCAGTCTGGAGATAGAAGGAGCTGGCTAGCAATTATATAAGCTGAAAGCAGATCAATGGTAGGAGTGGAATTAGAGAGCTAAATTTCATATAATTTCCTAAAATTATTGAATGGATAACTAAGTATATGAAAAAAATATGAATAAAAAAAAATATGAGTAAGGTCAAAAGTCTTAGTAATGCTATTTTAATTATAAATACCATAACCATTGTACAAGGTTACATTTATATGATTGTTCTAAGGAAGAAAGCAAAATCTCTAAGGACTTAAAAATGTTCACACTAAACATTTTCGTGAACTGGACTTAAACTTTTCTAGTTCATCTTTATCCTCTTCATTAAGTTTTATGCTTCATTTTATTCCATATATTATTTATCAGAGAGCAGGGATTTTTTTATCATTATACAATGTTCATAGCTCCCTCATTAACAACAAAATCTGAAGGAGAGATACACTAAACTTTAATAAAATTATACTATACATTTTCTATCATGCACTCTCAATAACAGATTCTCACATGTTTTTGTTTAATAGAGAGTCAGCTACTGTTTTCCTCCAGGCTCAGCACTAACTTGGTGAGAACATTCTACTGAATACAATCATTGTCTTGCTTCATCATGATTTGTCAAATGTTCTTAGAGAGCTGCTCTTAGACATCTCTGTAGCCAAGGATGGATGCCCCTGAGGGCCAGAATCAGACACAGAAACCATCAATGTCCGAAACATGTAGGTGACCTATTTGGGTCAGTTTAAATTTAGAATGAAGGAGAGAAAGAAGGAAGGGAGAAGAAAAAGAAAGAGAAAATAAAAATAAAACGTATATATGCCATCCTGCAATCCATTCTCAAGTAATCTGAGGAAAAGTCAAAAGAAGAAAGAGTGAGGAAGATGAATTGCATGTATGTGGGTTCTACTAATATTTTATTTAATTTAAAGCATTCAATACCTTTGAAGTCACAGAATATTATAACTAGAAGAGTCTTAGAGCTCAGTGCCCTCAATTTGCAGATGAGAAAGGTGAGGACTAGGGCCAGAAAAGGCGTAGTTCATGACAGCATGCTGGTGCCATGTATAATCAAGATCAGAAGCAGGCATATAAGTAGTTAAATATGACCTTTGGGGTTAGGTAAACTGGTGTGAGGTTCCAAAACTTACTTTATCCCACTTAGCTTCAATTTCCTCTCAAATAAAATAAGATTCTAATATGCCTAGATTGAAAGTAAGGATATAAGGATTAAATAAGACATATATATGTAAAGTATTTAGCACAATGTTTGAAACATAGTAGGTTCCCAATAAATATTAGCTATTAGAATGATTAACCATGCTGGAGAGCCATCATAAAACATAAATCCTAGCATATTGCAGAGGCGTCAATATTATCTGAGGCACTCCTTCTCTTCTTCAGTTTAGTTCCAGGCCCCTGGGTCAGAATAGACCTTAAAGACCTAAGGTGGAGAGGCAGAATGAGATCTGGATATATTCCCAAATGCAAATCCCAAACTAAACACTTTACTGTTAGATTCATGACAAAATTCCCTCAGGGTGTTAGAAGATAATGATCACAATTTCTGAAGGCGAAGAGATCCCCAAATCACAGGCCTTCATACTGAAAAATGCATTGGATATCATTTAGTCTAATCATATCTTGCTCATGGAATCCTCAAAAGCAAGGCCTCACTCCGTTATTGTTGTTATTGTTATTATTATTTAGGTTTTGGAGGACCAGAGGTCCTATTACAGTGCTGTACATATGTCAAACTCATTGAATGTTTGTGGAAGATGGGCAGAAAAATCACCTGTTGCTGTGTAAGCCTTGTCTTTGTCATGTAGGGTTACCTCTGACTATGAATTCTGTAAGGTAATTGTTCAATCGCACATTCCAACCTTCAACTGGTGGTAACAATAGCCAAGATGAAGTGAGCATTTTCTAATCAGATGATGGGTAACCACTTTACAAGGATAATCTCCACACAATAAGTCAGGGAGGAAAAGAGTATTATTATTATTCTCATTTTAAAGACAGGAAAACGGAGGATCAGAAGCCACTCACCTGAAGTCACACAACTACTAAATGGTGGTGCCAAGAGTCATTCCTAGGCAATTTTGGGCTAATCTTGTACTCTTACATTTTCAGTCTCAAAGTGTGACAAAAAGATTTTCTAATTTTTCTCATGCCCCACTATTCTGGCAATCATCTGTCATCCCTTTACCTTGGCCAGGATTTCTACCTTAATCCAATAAAGTAGGTTGTTGAGGCCTCAGTCTGATGTGTTTATCCAAAATGCTTATGTCCATGTGCATGCGTGTACACACACACACACACACACACATAAACACACACACGGCGAGAGAGAGAGAGAATATGAGACATAGCACATGGGCATAATGAGAGAATATGCTCTGAGACAATTGTCACACATGCAAATCGTCCTCTCAAAGGAAATCAACCAAGCTGAGGGTATTTGCAAAACCAAGTTGAGGGTACTTGCAAAAGCAGAGCGAAGCCATGTGTTTGTCAACACTTGGGAAAACAGAAGTTTACATCCAAGATCAGACATTAAATATTATCATGTAAGGCACCAGTAAGTTGTCAAGTCCTTGCAAGGCTTAGTAGTCAAATTAACCATAAATTCTGAGAACCCCATCTATCAGTTCTGTTCAGCCAATTTAATGGCAACATTGTGTTTCTTTGCAGGTCCAGAATACTTGAAGTTTTTAAAAAAATATACTTGATTAAATTTTGTTTTGAATAATTGATTCATTGGAATTCTTGGACTGAAGAAAAATGGCATTACTAATTTATAGAAATCACTATTTGAAATATAATCATGGCTGCTCAGAGAACCCTGACTAAATAAATTTAAGTCAGCACATTTAAGAAAGCCATTAAGAGGTACCTAACGACAACCCCTCCAATTATCACTCCAATAGACCTGGTATGGACACCAGCAAAAAGCTAGCTCCCTACCTCCCCCAGATGAAGTTGTGAGTGGCTTGATGTTTGGGAGCCCAAATAGGTTGTATCAAGACCTCTCACATGCCACCTAGCAAGCCAAGGACTGATTATGAGCAGAAGTGGGGGTGGAAGGGAACTTCCAATCTCTCATAGGTACATGCTGTCTGCCTGCAAGTATTTCCACTAATCTATACTGGATTTGTTCTCCCACTCTAGCAACTGAGAGAACCAGAAGACTCTAGGTCTGTTTGATCATTTGAGGTAAATTGACATGTTATTACTTGCAGTGTATGAATAGAAAGGAGAAACTATGCTTCTCCTGTTCTATAGGGACATTAATGTTGCTTTACATTTTTTTATACCTCTCAAATGTTATATGAAAGTTCAGTCAGGCAGTGGGAGAGCGAAAACATCTTCAGGTCACATTGGTAACTAAGGCCTCTGAAGACAAGTCAGGGACTCAGACAGGGTCCCAAGTCAGAAAAGTAAACTTTTGATATCAAGAAGCCTTCTGTGAACTATCTAGTAGTTACCTTAGCAGCATCTAATCCTAAAACTCCACCAATTTTGTAAAAACTATAAAATCTGGTTTCTTGGTTTGGTCCAATCTCACTTTAGTGATGAAAAAACATGGCTCCTATCTTTTGATACTATGTGGCCCATTTGCAAAATTGCTTCCTAGAGAAAGTAAATGAGACCCTGGTTTGAAAGAAATAAGGCCAGACAGAAAGATGCCCTTCTATAAGCATTTTAGCAAGAATGGAAATTACCTCTGTGGGCTCATCATTCCCAGGCTCCTACCCATTTCACTCAAATTGGGCCCCAGTCACCACTTTTAGTAACACCCACTGGATACAAACTAGGATATGGAAAGAATTGGGATACAGGCTGAATTAGTCCTTGGTATCATTGTGGCAGACACAGAAAGGCATGGCCCAAACCCCTTCAAGAAAAGCCTTGCTTCCTAACTGTAGGGAGCAGAATCATCCAACACCCTCCAGCTGTCAGCTTTTGCAGGGCTTGCCTCAGCCATAGAATGTCAGTTCACAGAGGTGTTGCTTTTCCCAGGGTAGCCCATAACCAGTGGCTTATAAAGACCTTGCCATTTATCCCATTCAGGACACTGCAGGACAGTACTCACTCCAGAATTCCCTGCAAAGTGGGCCATGGCTTTGTTCAGCCTCCATCACCATTTTTCTCCCTCTGCCCAATTTTGCATGGTCTTCCCCATTCTCAGGTATTGATGCTCAATAAATGACTTGCATCTCACACTCTATTTTAGCATCTGCTTCTGGAGAACCCAATCTGTGATAATTTTCTCTTTCTGTTCTGTAACTTGACTCCTCTTAACTGCATCCTCTTTCGGCCTGATACCCCATATGATAAAGATAGGGCATTGTTGGGCATGGATAGGGAATAATAAGGGATTGTGAGAAGCACCATAAATGATGACTTCATGAGGATGTCAAGGATCTTTAGCAGATGCCACTACCTTGGAAAAACTAGGAGAGTTTCTTTTCAAAAAAAAAAAAAAAAGAAAGGTTTGCTAGAGAGTACATGTGCTTAGTGGAAAGAGATAGAGAGAGAAAGAGAAAATGAGAAAGCACCCATCCAAGAGGATGACCATGCCACAATCCCCTCTTCATTCTCTTCTCTGGATTTTGGGCAGACACATATACATGTCCAGTGTGTTTTTCAAGCCACCATGTCTGGGACTTGAGCCGCATGGTCCAGCTGCCTTCACTGTCATGCCACTGGCTGACTCAAAAGAGTTTCTAACGTACATGCAGGCTTAAAAGTCAGCTGGTTCAGAGTGTGGTTCACAGATGGCCTGTGGGGTGTGTAAAAAATGCAGACTCCTAATCTCTATCCCAGAGACCCCAGATAAAATTCCGTGGGAGAAGATTCTCAAACCTACATTTAAACAAGGTGATTACCATAAACAAGGCTCAAATTTAAAAATAGTAACTCTAATTTGAACCCCTTATATTATGAAAGAAAAAACAGATGCACAAAAAAGTCACAAAAAGACTTACTTTCCAGGTTTATTTACCTTTCATCATAAAGAGGCTGTCATTCTACCCTCTGACTATGGCTACATTAGCAGTCTCTGAACACCTACATTCTACATGCACTATTTTCTTTCCTGTGTTTACATTTCACATTCATTCATTCATTTATTCATTTATTCAGCACACAAACACTGAATGTCCTTATGGATCAAATCTTTTCCTAGGTTTCAGGGAAACAGTATCCTCAAATTTATGTTTAAGGAGCTATATTTCCTTTATGAATAAAACTAAAAGCACTATTTCTTTCCAAGCATTTGTAGCTCCCCTCTTTCTGAATACCCAGGTGCTTGTTACATGCTTACTTAGCTACCTTTTAATAAGACCTATTGTTAGAACAAACTCTCTCTCCCACCTCATCCTACCCTTAGAAAATAGATCTAGTCAAGTCAGAAGCTAAACTTTGCTTAGGTTTTCATCTGGAAATTGGTACAAATATGCTTCTCTACAGTGAGACTTTAGCTAATGTAGCCAGATTTCAAACTGCTCATCCAGATCTAAGACCATCTAAAGTTCCAACAGCAATGGTCATTAAACATCTAATAGCTATCTATGCGCAAGAAGACCATTAGCTGCGCAAACTGGCTTGTATCCAACAAAGACGATCTGAGCATACAGTCTATGTTGCTTTTATTTGAAATGTGTTTTTCTCTTTTATTGTCTGAAGATGCTCATGAAATGCCACCAACCAGTGCAAAAGAATTACCATTTTTATTAAAATGGAGCACATAAAGAGACCAAAAAGAAAAAGAATTACCTTTCAATGGAGGCCAGCCAGAGGGAAGCTAGATATAAAGGAGAGGACAGTGCGAGTGGCAGACTTACAAAGTCAGGAGCAGAAATTGACTATGTATTAAATGGAAGGTTCTCAATACAGGACTGATGAGAAAACATCAAACAGAAACATCACTATCAGTTTACTCATGACTAAAGGGGAGAGGAGCATCAAAAATAGGCAAGGAGTAGCTCTGCTCAGATCTTCCTCTCACCACTTGCTGGGCATTAGTTAGAGGTGGAATAAGAGGTATAGTAAGAATACATCAAAAAAAAAAAAAAAAAAAAAAAAAAAAAAAAAAAAAAAAAAAAAAAAAGAATAGTGCAGAGGAGGAAAAACAGGGAAGAAAAAGGGAATATAAGTAAAACTATAACCAGGTCCCTTGCATAATTTCAGACAAATCTCAGGAATTTAAATTGTCAAAGCAAGAAATAAAAAATACAGTATCAATGGGACCAGTAGTGGGCATGGAGGTTAAGGCAACTGGATCCCAGGTGGCCAATGCTGCATTTTGAGCCCCAGACCTGGAGGCTTAGAAATCATGTTGGGCATGCGTGTGCTTGTGTTCAAAATCCCCAGAGGAGAATAGAGGAGCAGGGATTGTGGTGAGGTTATCCCCTGGAGGGTGAGGATGATTTCTCTCTCTCTTAAGCAAACACATGTTGCCTATAGAAAAAACAACAACATCAACAAAACCCCTTAAACAAACAAACAAAAAACTACAATCCTTATATTTGATGCTTCATATTTTCTAAAATTTTTCAGAGCCCTTTTTTTCCTTGACACTATCTCCACACTCTGTCTCACCTACATCTCTAGGTGCTGAAGTCTCTTGATGTCAATGGAATGGGCACCTTATCTATCACTTCTACACTTTTTATTTCCCATGAGCAGAAACCACAAAAGAACTGTAAGAGCAGAAGGAAGTAGGGCAGACCTGGTAATATGTAGTTTTGCAGAACAAAGAAAGATAGTTTCCCTACCATGTGTTCTGGCACTAGAACTTCAAAGAGATAATCCTGCAAATGTTGCTAGGAAATCTGTCACATAGCCTGGGTTGCTGGATAAAGCATTCAGCTTCACTGACAAAATCAGTACATGAGAAGTAAACCTGCATAGTGGGGGAGAACCATCCCTCTCAATGAGACACAATAAATGTGAAAGTCACCATCAATAACCCAAGGAACAAAAGAAACCTGAATCAAATTGAGAGTCAGACTGCTCAAGATCAGTGAACTATGAAGAAAGTCTTTAAATGTTTAAAGACACAATGAAAATTTCCTTTCAATCTACAGTCTCATACTGCCATGAATATCACAGGATTCTTTAATAATGGCTGACAGGCTTTGCTTAAAAAAGGGTTTCTATAGTGTGTAGTAATACAGATGTTACTGGTACATGTCATATCTTTCTTACATTTAGAAGCTTGCAACCCACTAGTCTCCTGTCACCATTAAAATGATAGATTGTCACTTTTTTATAATTGTCCTAAAATTCCATGACTGAAAATGAAATGCTTTCTTCCTATTTTCCCACTTATTCTATTTTAAGTGACCCTATTAATGATATTTCTCTACTTGAAATAATTGGATAATCTAAAACTGAGAAATAAGCACTTTCCTTTTCTCATTGTTTTCCCTTCTTTATCTCTCACAGCCCCAGGAGATGGCAAACATTTGTCCTTAGGGCAATATCAGTAGTTAATGATTCATGTTCAAAGGCTTGAAGATGTCTAATTAACAAAAAGGCAATGTTTTACAGAAGCCATTTTTGCTTTCAAGTTAATAGCACACAGTATATATAAATGCTAGATTGCATGAAAGTCTTCAAGCTTGTGGTGTGCTACTAATTCAATACTTCCCAATTTCATTTTCTATGACCCAAACTTTAAATCATTAAATGAACCATTTTCATTTGTCCCATTTTGATTTATTGGTGCCTTTATAGTACAGCTCACACATCACATCCTTCTGTAATGTGCTCATAAAAATCATTTTTTCTGTTTGTATTAAGACATACACTTGATTAATGAAAATAATATTAGTATATTTTTGTGAAGTATATTCTTAATAGTATCAGTCATTAATAAAATAAGAGTCTTTAAAATTGTTCAACCGTCCTTTTAATGTAAATGGTGACATGGGCAAAGTATTATTATTCTTTTTTTTTTTTGCTATAGGCTGCGTGCGCTCACCAGACAGACAGAGAGAGACAGAGAGACAGAAAGTGAGAAATCACCCCCCAGGGGGGATGGTCACGGCACAATCCCTTCTCCTCCATTCTGCTCTCGGGATCTTGGGCACGCACGCACACGCGCCCGGCGTGAGTTTAAGCCACCGCATCCAGGACTCGAACCCAGGTCAACTACGAGGGAGTCCAGCGACATAGCTATTATGCTAACTGCTGGTCCCGGCAAAGTATTATCTTAATAGCAGACATTTGGTAAGACTTCTGGTACTATGACATCATGAACTTTTATAAAGGGAAGGACTGAGATTCAAACAATAAATATCAACACTTTCAAAATTATAGTATGTATACATGTTTCTGATGGCAATGGCCTCTAAATCAGCAAAAACCCAAACATATCAGATAAAACTTTTATAGGTTTATGATGTTGGATTTCAAAACAAAGTTGATTCCAAGGAATTAAGTGATTGTTTTCCTAAAATTCCTGTATATTTTGTAGGTGCATTTATTATAATTCTCATTTTCTGGTCTATGTTCATGCTAGCAAGAAGGGACTATATCTCTGCATCTTTACATCATAGCATTATGGTTAAGAATGTATGCTCTCAGCTAAAAGCAATCTTGGTTTGAATTTAGGTTCCAGTCTTTCTGGATATAACTTGGACACGTTACTTAAACTCTTTTTTAAAAATTGTTTCATTGAAATTTATTTATTTTAATTTGACCACAGAGGGACAGAGTAAGAGAGAAAGAGAAAGTGAGAAGTCAAGCTGACAGGTCCAGAACTTGAACTGCGGTCAGCTATGTGGGAGTCCAGCACTCTTAACCACCATGCCACCTGCCAGCCCCAAGTTACATAAACTCTTAAGCGCAGTTTCCTTATAATGGGCATAATGGTATCTATTATTCTCATAAATCTGATGGGAAGAATAAAGGAGACACATTCAGAGTGGTTTATACTTGGTTAATAGTCATCACATGTTAGTTATAGTAATTTTAACGCTTAGTATCCACAACTCAAAGACGAGACTGATTTTTCATGCTTATTAATATTGTAAATAAATCCATTAATAAGACAAATACTAGTACTCTTGTTTATATATGAGTAAAACCAACTTCAGCAAGTAAAGGAATTTGCCCAATGTCAGTGCTAGTAAGTGGCAGAATCATTTTTCAAACTTGGATATACTTATGGCCAAACTACAGCAAAAGACTCCCATCTCCCAGAAAGATCTCTGAGCTTCTTATTGTTTGAGAGACCACCTAGCTTTCAAAAATAAATCAAGTGATTTGTTTTTGTATTATAATGATTAAAAAATTATTGGGCAGAAATGTTACCAGCCTCCCTCCCAAATCATTGTCAATTAATCTAAGGAGCAATAGCTATGAAATTGGGACTTTGTTCCCAAATACCCTCCCAAATTCAGAAAAATGGGAGATAGATGATATTCTGACAGCTAACTTTCCACTTAAGTCTCTGCCACTCTCAATCTTTGTCAGATGGGTTTCTCATAATTAAGAATCATGGTTCTCAGAGGAGGCAAGTGGCAACTCAATAGCTCAAAACTTGCTGAAAAATTCCATTGTCTATTGAAGTTCCCACACACTTGAGTATTCATAACCATTTCTTCAGTCCCAAAGGCTTTGCTCAGTGAAGCAAGCAAGGGAACCATCTATGTAAGGACACTTTAAGCAGGTGTTCTCAGACTTCAGTGGTAATTACTTTAGTTACTACTTTATACTATTGCTTTGAAGCAGAGGATCTGAGAGGATATGAGTTCATTTCTTAACTCTAAATAGGTGAAATCCCTCACTTTTGTTCATCTAGTAGAAGTTATCACTAAACTTTATATTCCTTTTTTTTTTTGTGAGAGAAAGAGAGATTTTTTTGCTCTAGGGACTGTGCCAAAGAGACAGAGATAGAGATAGAAAATGAGAAATCAATCTCCAGGGGAGATGGCCACACCTCAATCCCTTCTCCTCCATCCTCCTCTTGAAATCTTGAACACACATGCACATGTGACTGGTATGTATTTTAAGTAACCGAGTATGGGACTTGAACCATGGTTGACTATGTAGGCGTCCAGGGATATAACCATTACACCATCTAATGGTTCCTAAGCTCTATAGTCTAAAAATGTTATAAGGGATATCCAATTTTCATCCTGAAAGCCTTGCCATTTTTCCACCTAATAGTTAATGCAACTTTTCGTTGAATACTCTCAGAAAATACTGGGGACTATAATCCACATATAAGAGTTTTTTGTGCCTGATCTAAACATATTTTAAAGGACTTCATTCTCTAAATGTACACTTGTAGGATTAATCTTCACATACTTTGTATTCATCAAAGGGAATTGGATTTCACTCTCCCAGAACTGAAAAAGATTATCTAATTAAAAATATTAGAGAATTAGTCTATGAAGAATTGTCTGAAAAAAAATGTAATGAAAGGGCTAGGTAGCTGTGGAAGTATCAGGTTAACGCTCATGGTAATATGCCAGATACTGAATGAGTATATTACCTAAACGTACCAGGAGCACGTGTGCCCACGATCTGGGGATCATTGAAGTTAGGGGTAGATGTCAGTGTGAAGATTGGGAATGTTTATCTCTCTCCTGCTCTATTTGTCTGTCTCTCTTTTGTTCACAGAGGAAAAAAAATGAATAAACTTTTAAACAATGCAGTGGGAGAAGGACTCATGCATGCACTCATTCAATAGGTAATGCATTGAACTGCCATAACCTGCATAGAGAATGTCCTAGAGATAATGAGTTTTCAGTCCTAAATTCTTCTATACCTAAATACTGCAATAATGTAGCAATATCATTAGACATTTAAAGATTAAAAAGTAATTTTGGATCAAACTGTCTTTGTTGAAGGTAACAAGTAACAAAGGAAGATTCTTAAACACTAAAATTTTTGAAAATATATTTCCTAGGCACCATGATCTTAGAATTTATTGAGAAGTCAGAATAGAGCCATAATTTAGAAAGAATGAAGCAATCACACATTTAAATAATGATAAACCTACCAGCTTTTTAATATCTGTACTCTCTCTGTCTTTTCTCCTATCAATAATAAAGTACTCTCCTTCCCCTCCCTCAATATTAACCTCTTTACCTTTTCACTAACTTTTTTCTATAATTGAAGTGCATCTTGCATTAATTTCAACAGTATACATATATTTTCTATAACACCTATCCCTCCAAAAATGTGCATATGTGGGGCCTAGGTGGTAATAGATTGCATTGTACTTTTCAAGTATTCATTACTTCCTCATTCCCACACATTTCCATATGAGTTGCAGCATCTTCCATGGCAGATTACTTCCCCACTCATTGACATTGGGCTTGGCCATGTAACTTGGCTTGGTCAATAGAATGTGAACAATATGAAATATGGCAAGCACAAGCTGAAGATTTGAGAAACTGCATAGTACAGTTCTCTTCTTTCATTAAAGAGGTGTGTTCAAGACTGGTGGGCTCTGTTTGCCTGTGTGCAGAAATAAGACCTCTAACAACTGACATATAATGTGATCAATAAATAAACCAATTTTTTATGACTTTTTTTTAACAATGCAGTATGGCCCCATTTATTTCTACCCATATTTCTTTGCTCTATTTACTAGTAAAATTCTTGGAGAAGTTTTCCATCTTTACTTCTTTGCCTTCTACTTTCTTCTCAATCCTCTACAATCAGGTTTCTTCTCCATGTGCCATCACCACTCCCTGCCCCTACCAGCCTACTGAAACTGCTCTAATCAAGGAGTCTTCCATATTTCTGACTCGAATAATCATCTCTAGCCTCCTCTGGTTTGATCTTTTAGAAGTATTTGTCAAGGATGCCCACTCCTCCTTCTCGAAATATTCCCATCTCATGGTTTTTCTCAGTTTGCTTTTCATATCCCTGACCAGTTCTTCCTGGTCACTTTTGCTAGTTTCTTCTTCTATTTCCAATCCCTGAAATATTAGCATACCAGAGCTTTCCTTTGGCCTTCTTTTCTGTCCACACATTCTCTCAAATAATTTTATGTAGATCTGGTTTTTAAATATAATCTATATGACAGCGATTCTAGCCCTAAACTTTCAATTTAGTTCAGAACTCATCTATTCAATTATTGATTTGAACACCTTGTTCAGGGATTTCAACCTGAACTTTGCTAAAATAGAACTGTTGATTTTTTTCTATTCTGTAGATCTGTTCCTCCAATAACATTCTCTATGTTAGCAAGTGGCATCACTATTAACACAGTAGGTTAAGCCAAAAACTAAGATCAGGGTGATGTGTCTATAATCCAAGGATTGCTAAAGATTGCTAGCAAATCACTAGAAACTAGAAAACAGACATTGGCCAAGTTGTTCCTCATAGTTCTCAGAAGTAACCAACCCTGCTTATACCTTCATCTTAGACTTATCACCTTCAGAAAGACAAAATATCTGTTGTTTAAGACACCCAGTTTGTGTTAATTTGTTATAGCAGTGCTGGAAAATGAACACAAGTCCCCATACTGCCACGTTTTGGAAGATTGATTCTCAATCATTAGGTGTACTCCCACTCTTTC
>NW_006160078.1:536577-540530 GCF_000334495.1 Tupaia belangeri chinensis | reverse complement strand
CTGCAGGTTCCCATGTGGAAACTAGGCCATCCTCAGAGCTGTCTCTAGAGAAATGAGCCTAGGAAAAAAAAATGGCCATCTTTGACCAGATTTTCTGTGGATCCCAAAGTCTATATTCACTATCATTCTCTTCTGTGGTCCTTCCGTCTGGGATGCTACCAAACTTTTGGACATTAGTGTCTGATATACTCGTACTCACCATTCTACCCTATTCTTACATTAGGAAATCTCTCACTTCTCTTTTGCTTCTGCCTCCTCTTCCACAATGACAATCACAAAAGTAAAGTAGAAAGATTATGTTGAAGCAACTTCTGAATCAAAGCTGGTAAATAACACTAAGACAAAGTATACAAAAGATCTGATACCTTCTGAAAATAAGAGACCATAATATTGTGATTGTCATTCATATAGCTCTGTCATTCTGATTTGTTCATAGCAGCCAAAACAAAACACAAACTAATATCTTAACATTTATCCTGCCAAAGCAGAAATGTCTAGGCAAGACTTATTAATATTAAATCAGGTAACAGCTTCATGATGCACAGATAATACAGCTAAATGCACCTTATCTGAAATGCATGAGACCAGAAGTGTTTTGGATTTTAGATTGTTTTGGGTTTTGGAATATTTGCATATATGAAATGAGACATCTTGTAGATGAGACCCAAATCTAAATATGAAATTCACTTATGTTGCACATATGCTTTATACACAGCCTGGAGTTAATTTTATACAACGTTTCTGCACTTGCAGCATTTACTGTGACCCATCACATGAGGTTAGGTATGGAATTTTCCACTTGTAATATCATGTAGGCACTAATAAAGTTTTAAATTTGGGACATTTTGGATTTTCAGATTAGGGGTGCTCAACCTATATCATGTACTACGGTGACCCTGTGACAAGCTAACAACCAGAATCTGTTCCATAATCAAAATAGCAACCTAGCTACACTGCAAAATAAAACCTTCAAAAGATTCAATGTCTGAAAAGCAGAAAGAATTCAAGTTGTTTCTATATACCCAGTCATTTCTTTTGTCTGCTCCCATGCTGTTACTTCCTCCCTAACAGTCTCGTTTTTTAACTTTAGCAAATAGTGTACAATTATAAGCATGCCTGAATAGCGTGCCCTACATAGTAAGCTCCCTCAGCTGTTTTTATTCTCTGCTCACAGGAACTTCCTACTTACTGTAAATTTCAAAGCTTCTGTGTTTCAGGAAATAAATGCCTGATGGTACATCCATTATAATGCTGTTGTTCCTGAGAATAAAGGTGCTCCAAGGTAATTAAATAAGAGCTGGGTAGTTTCCTAGTGAAACAGAAATAAACAGCCCACTGCTTCTTCTATTGATAAATGATTTTTTAAAAACAAAATGATGATGCTGCAAATTGGGTCCTGTGGTCATCGGTAAGTCTGAATAAGTCTAGATGTTATTATTTTCCTTCTTCGTGTAGGTATAGACCATTCAGTGTTACAAAAGAAGTGAAGATGCAGGTATTACTTTCTGAGAAAGAAAAAAAAATCTTTTGGATAGAAGATTAATATATACTTCTTAGCAGAGCAACCAAAAGATGTACAATAACTACCATCGAGGGGATGGACTAGTTGGATTTTTGGCTCTTCTTTCCAATTGTGATAAAGAACTATGTGATACCCACAAAGAACGTATTGCATTATATCATTAAAAGGCATCATGAATGGATAAACAGGACAGGGAAGATTACTGGAAAATTGCATATTGTCCCACACTAACTTTTCATAGTAGACATATATAATCTGCACCTAAATCCTTCATCCTAAATCCTTTTAATTTGTCATCCAGAGGACAAAAACAGACTTGGCAAACCTTGTAATCTTCTTAGTCACCACTTTTTCTTGAAAATCACTTCCCAGAGTATCTGATGACACCTCATAGCGGATGCATTATAATTCTCATTCTGTAGGTGTGTGAACTGAGACTCAGAGCTATTAGGTAATTTCCTGTGGTCACTGATAAGTGGCAGAGCCAGGATTAGAACCTAGGTCTATCTTTCAATGAAAGCCATCAGTATTAGACTACTCCAAGCCTCTCCCTGCATTTCATGCCATTTTATGTAGTGTGGCAGAGAAGTGGTAAATACAAATGAGAGGCAAAATAGAAAGAAGCACAGTTGATCCTTTCTCTGTATCCTGGCCTCTTTCAGATTCTTCCAGCCCTGGTACTTACTTCCTTTTTTGGCTTACTTCCCTAGTTTCATCAAATCTACTCTAAGAAAGATTATGATTATTTCTATCAATAATCCATGTTTTAGAGCTACAAAGGATGATAGAAACTACCTTTTCAGAACCCACTCATTTTACAGACATCAAGACCAAGTCATGGAAAGGTTAAGAGACCTACCTGAGTTCACAGAGTTAATTATCTGCAGAACAAAGGTAGGAATTCTGTCTCCTGGATCCCAGCTCAGGGCTCTATTCACTGTACCTTGACAGAGGCATTTTCTATTAGAGCTCTTCTTCATTTCAAAGTAAGAGTTCTGACATCAAAAGAATTTCACACATTAATGACTAAATAGAGAAAGCATATGGAAGATAGGAACCCTGTATGAATCCCTTAAGCAGCATTTGTGGGTGGCTGCTTACCCTTATCTTGCATGAGAACAGCCCCTCTGAGCAAAGACACTGGTAATCATGGAAGAATCTCTCTAACCTATCAATAGTACACAAAATGTTTGCCTTGACAAACCGTTCACATTCCTCCTGTTTCCTTTTAAAACAGCAAGCATCTCTTTCCTCTCTTCCTTTCCCCAATAGGAACCAAAACAATCATTGCATTAAGGTCCCACTGGAAGCCACCACTAAATTAAAAAAAAAATAAATAAATAAAGTTTCAAATTGATCATTTCTAGTTGCTGAAAGATGAAAAGAATAGACTTTCCTGATTATGTTCATTATCATAGATTTCAATTTATCTCAAATTACAAGGAAAATTAGATTGAAATCTATAGCAGGATCCCCAGGTGTAACATTTCATTTTTTAAAATCAATATAAAATAGGAGCCATTTTATGTTAAGTATTTTTGGCTCCAGCTCTAAAGTGCAAAGGCTATTAAGCTGCATGTAGTCATCCGAATCGTTAACCAGATTCAGCCTATACTTGTTTTAGCTCTCAATCTTTATGTCCTACGTAAACATGAAGCTATGAAATGTTAGTGGCTTTTGAAGTCTTCTCCTTTGTCAAAATAACTGTGCCTAGTTTGCTCTGGCTGGGTGTTTATGGCTGTAACTCTGTGTCTATCTACAAAGTCCAATCAAAATGAAGGATAAGGCAGATAATTTGGTACTTATGGAAAAGGTTGAGTAGAAAAGAGAGAGACACTTCAAGGGCCTGACTATTCAGACAGACCACCCTTGTCATTCTCATCTCAGGATTAAGTGTTCAGTTTCTGAAACAATACATAGAGGTACAAGAAGATCAGAGCTAGAAAGAACTCAGTATGCAGCTAATTCAACCTCCCCATTTTATAAATGACACATCTAAGGTATGGAGAAAAGAAATGGTGATATGATAACTAACTTTTAGAGCTGAGACTCAAATCATGTCTTAACTCCTAATTTTATACTTAACAACACTGGCACTTTAGTTTGGCATTTCCCCAAAAGCGGAGCTGGAGAAAAGGATGTGGGAATGGGTAGTTTATTTTGGAAGTAATCACAAGAAATGGGAGCAAGTAAACAGGAAGATGAGGCAGAAAAGAAGGAGAAAAAAAAAGATGCAGCACTGATCTGGTTACCACTGTGGGTACCTACTGGAGGCCCTCTGGAATTATACACAGAGCACTTCAGAAATGTGCAACCATAGGATAGAAGACTAGGGTAACTATCTACCTACTCCTATAGAGCAGGGGTCCCCGGTCATTAGGCCACAAACCAGTACCAGTCCATGAACTGTTGAGAACCAGTTTGTTCAGCA
>NW_006160078.1:524067-536546 GCF_000334495.1 Tupaia belangeri chinensis | reverse complement strand
GCAAGCCAATGAACCAGCAAAGTTTCATCTGCATTTACTACTACTCCCAACACTTGCTTTACTGCCTGATCTCTGCCTCCTGTCAGATCAGCTGAGGTATGAAATTCTCACAGGAGTGTGTAGCATATTGTGAAGTGCACATGGGAGAGATTTAGGTTGCACGCTTCTTATGAGAATCTAATGCCTGATGATCTGAGGTGGAGCTTAGGTGGTAAAGCGAGTGCTGGGGAGTGACTGCAAATACTGCATTATGGTGTGCTATACAATTAGTTCATTAAATATTATGATGTAATGTTTAATAAAAACAAAGTGCAGAGTAAATGTAATGAACTTAAATCATTTCAGGACCATCATCCCACCTTTTCACCACCACCTCCTCCAACCTCGGTCATGGAAAAACTGTCTTCCATAAAACCTGTCCCTGGTGTCAAAAACGTTGGGGACTGCTGTTAGAGAGGGTTTTCTCCAGAGGCATTAACTTTCCAAAACATTCAGATTGCCTATATCTTTACTAAGCAAGGTGACTATACAGAAGGCCTGGGAACAGAAAAGCACAGAAACATTTGCTTGACTTAGGAGCAGGGTGCTTGAACCAGGCTACTTTAATCAATCTAGATCAGTTGCAACTGAAGTCAAACAGAACAAGGGATTGTATCATAGTCCACAAAGGATCTTCTACAAGTGATTTTTAAACTTTGTTGCTTAGAGCTTGAGATTGTTCTGTAGAAAGGCTCCAGGGAGGTCTGAGAGAGGCTTGGTGTATTAATGAGGGTTCTCAAGACAAACATAGCCAATAGGATATTCATAGATATATGAGAGAGGATTATTACAGGAATTGGCTTATATGTGGAATCTTCAGAAAGTCCACAGATAATGTATACTCTGAAAAAACTATGCATGGTTTCGATTTTTTTTTTTTGGCACCAAAATAAACTTGCATTTTTTTTTTAGAGGTTTTTGACCTAAGGAGTGTGTGTTCGCCAAAGACAGAGATAGAGACAGTGAGAGGGGAAGTGAGAAATCACCCCCTGGAGGGATGGCCACGTTGCAATCCCATCTCCTCTATTGTCCTCCCAGGATATTGGGCACTCAAGCCCATGTATCCAAAATGAGTTTCAAGCCACTGGGTCCGGGACTCGAACTGTGGTGGGCCATGTGGTATTCCAGCAACGTAACTACTATGCCATCTGCTGGCCCCAAAATAAACTTACACTTTAATTTCACCTCTTCACAAATATTTTGAAGTCTCCTCATATAATTATGGAGGCTCAGAGTTCCACAATACAAGTTGGAGAACCAGGAAAGTTGGTGATATAATTATTTCTGAGTCTCAAGGATTTCAATGTTTATTTTCTTCATCAAAATAAAGTTGCATTTTAATTCTACCTTTCCACAAATATTTTAAGTTTCCCTCATAAAATTATGGAGGTCGAGAAGTCCCACAGTGCAAACTGGAGAACCAGGAAAGTTGGTGATATAATTCAGTCTATGTTCCAAGGTTTGAGAACCTGGGCAGGGAGGGGGAGTGCTGGCATAAATTCTAAAGTCTGGATATCTGAGAACCTAGAGCTCTAACATCTAGCAGCAAACAAAAGATGAATGCCCAGGATAATAATTCAATGTTAATGATTTAAGATCTATCTCAAGAAATTAGGAAAACAAACAACAAATGAAACTCAAAGAAAGTATGAGGAAGAAAATAATAAAGCTAAGAGTAATAGAAATTAATTAAATAAAACAAATACCTAACAAAGTAAATGAAACCAAATAAAAGTTCTTTAAAATAAGAAATAAATTAATAAATACCTAACAAGACTGATAGAGGAAAAATAAAATAATGGCTCAAATTTTTAATATCAAGAATAATAAAGTGTGGCCCAGGTGATGGAACAGTGGTAACCCAGCTGGATCCACATGAGAAAGTTTCTGGTATTGTGTTCTGAGACCTCTAATCTGCAACTGAAACTGGGGTGGATTGGGGTGAGAAGACACTTTTGGGCTGCCTGTCTTTCTGTCTTTTAATTTGTCTCTCAATTTCTCTCATGGCAGACATAAATAAACTTTTTTAGAAAAGAATATAATACAGGGGTCAGGGGCCTGCAGGTGGCATGGTGGCTAAGGCATGGGACTCACATATAGTCGACCATGGTTCTAATCTCAATCCTAGCAACATGCTTTCTCATTCTTTCTCGCTCTATCTCTCTCTCTTTGGTCAAGTGAAAAAATAATAAATAAGTAATAAATAAAATAAATAATTCTTAAAAAAAATAAACAGGGACCAATAGGTGGTGTGGTGGTTGAGGCACTGGACTCCCACATGTCTAACCACAATTCCAGTCCCAGATCTAGTGACTTGCTTTCGCACTTTCCCCCTCTTTCTCTCTCTGTTTCTCTCTCTGGTGAGCACATGTGCCCTACAGCAAACTTAAAAATAATAATACATAAAATTAAGTAAATAATTCTTTAAGAAAAATACAAAAGGACATCCCTACAGACACTACAGATATTTAAAAGATAGCATAAAGATATTATGAATAATTTATGCCAATATATTTGAAATTTTAAATTCAATAGATTAATTTCTTCTTTTCTCTCTTTTTTTTGGAGAGGTTTTTGCTATAAGGCATATCCGCTTGCCAGAAAGACAGAGACAGAGAGACATAAAGTGAGAAATCACCCCCCCAGGGGGGATGGCCACACCACAATCCCTTCTCCTCCATTTTCTTCTCAGGATCTTGGGCACAAACGCATATGCGCCTGGCCTGAGTTTAAGCCACTGGGTCTGGGATTCAAACTGTGATCAATTACATGGGAGTCCAGCAACATAGCCATTACGTCAACTGCTGGTCCCAATTGACTAATTTCTAGAAAAATACAACCTACAAAAAACAACAAAAGCCAACATAAGTAGAAATTTAAAAATCTGGATAACTTTCTTTTCTGTTTGTTCAATAATTTATAATCTGCAATTTATAATACTTTCCACAAGGAAACATATAGGCTTTTTTTTGGAATTTTTATAAACATTTAATGAAGAAAGGATACTAATCTTAAACAAAGCTTTCCAGATATTAAAAAAAAACAGAAAATAAAAACAACTTATTTTATAAGAACAACATAAAGTTATTCCAAAATCTGACAAAAAAATAGAAGAAAAATTACTAGTCAATCTCTATGAAGAACATAGATGTACATAACCCAAGAAAACATTAGCAAATTAAATCAGTAATTCTTAAAAAGGTTACTGCATAATAAGCAAATTTAGTATTTTTCCTGAAGTGCAAAATCAGTTTAACATTCAAGGTATTAACCCATAATATTCACCATATTAGCAAGATAGAACATAATTTTATTTCATCTCTACAGATGCAAAAAAAGATTTTATAAATTTTTTTTTGAGAGGCTTTTGCTACAGGGCACGTGTGCTCACCAGAGAGACAGAGAAAGACAGAGAGACAGAAAGCAAGAAATCACCCCCCAGGGGGGATAGCCATGCCGCAATCCCTTCTCCTCCATTCTCCTCTCAGGATCTTGGGCATGCACACACAAGTGCCTGGCGTGAATTTAAACCACCAGGTCTGGGACTTGAACTACGGTCGACTACATGGGAGTTCAGCAACATTTGCTGGTCCCAGATTTTATAGTTAACCCCTATTCAAGATTAAAAACTCAGCACACAAGGAACCTGACAAATACTATCTACAACAAAAAAGAAGGGGGGGGAGACAATGAAAAAACCTTAGTCTTAATAATTAAAATTATGAAAGTCTTTTTCTTTTAAATCAGCAATATGTTAAGAATCTCTGCTATCACTACTACTATACATCATTGTACTGGCATCTCAGCAAATAAAGCAGGAAGAGGAAGATGCAATGATTGCAAAGGAAGAAACTGTTATATACAAATGACATGATTATGTATATAGAAAATCCAAATAAACCTATAAAATTTTAATACTAATATGTGAATTTAGAAAATTCACCTGAAGCAAGATTAATATAAAAAAATTTATTGCATTTTCAGATACCATAAAAATATTATTATAGGAAGACATTTTAAATTAATAACCCCTTATAATAGTCCAAAATATCAAATACTTAGAAATAAACCTATTAAAAATAAAATTCCAAATTGAAAATGACAGAACATTTCTGACATAGACAAAGGAAAAATACACAACTCCAGTCTCTACTAGTCATTCTTTCTATACTAGCTAAGATGTGTGAATATTATATCCCAGTTGTACAAGCTCACTAGAAGACTGGAATCTAATCATAGGATTGTGGAATGTTTGCCCTCCCCATACCTTATTATCATATCACTTAAGGTCCATTGACTGGAGTTCCTTTTAGATACTACATCATGTCCAGCTTTCAGTGAAAAATTACAAGTCACACTAAAAGGCAAAAAAAAATACAATTTGAAGACAGAGGAAGCAGACTCAGATATGACAAGAATGCTAAAATTATCACACTGAAAAATGTAAAATAAAAATAACTATTATTATTATTATTATGCTAAGGGCTCTAATGGAAAAAGTAGACAATATGCAAGAACATCTGGATAATATAAGAGAGAGATGGAAATTCTAAGGAAAAAAATCACAAACTATATGGATTAAAAAACATTGTAACAGAAATGAAGAATGCCCTTCAAGTGACTGTCAGTAGACTGTATATAGCTGAGAAAAGATTATCTGAGTTTGAAGATATGTCAAAAGAAAATTCCAAAGCTGAAAAAGCAAAGAGAAAAAAAAAAAAAAAGACTGAAGAAAGGGGGAGACAAATTCACGAACAATGAGGCAACTATTAAATACAAAACATGTAAATATCTGTAGTGAGAATGCCAGAGGATAAGAAAGAGATAAAAGACCAGAATAATTATTTAAAACAATAATGACTGAGAATTTCCCTAAATGAATATCAGACACCAAATCACAAATCCAAGGAGTTCAGAGAACACTAAGCAGGACAAAGGTGACAAAAACTGCATTTAGACATATGATAGTCAAACTGCAGAAAATAAAAGACAATAAAAATCTTAAAATAAATCGGGAACCAGCAGTTATCGTAACGGCTATGTCGCTGGACTCCCACGTAGTTGACCGCGGTTCCCGTCCCGGACCCAGGCTTAAAACTCACGCTGGGCGCGTGTGCATGCATGCCCAAGATCCCAAGAGGAGAATGGAAGAGAAGGGATTGCGGCGTGACCATTCCCCCTGGTGGGTGATTTCTGGCTTTCTGTCTCTCTGTCTCTCTCTGTCTGGTGAGCGCAAGCGCCCTATAGCGAAAACCTCTCCAAAAAAAAAAAATATATATCTTAAAATAAATCAGAGTAAATAAATGAATAAAAGACTTTACCCTACAGTGGAGCAAAGACAAGAATTACATCCAAATTTTTCTCAGAAATTAAGCATACAAGAAGAGAGTAGTGTGAAAGATTTAAAGTGTTGAGAGAAAAAATCACCAATCTAAAATTCTGTATGCATTTACTCATGAAGGATAACTGGAGACTTTCTCAGACAATCAAAAACAGAGGCTTCTTTTATAAGATATTTTTTTCTTTCTGCCAGAGGGAGTGTGCACTTGCCAAAGAGACAGAGAAACAGAGAGAAGGAACGTGAGAAATCATTTCTAATGGAGGATGGCTACAGTGCAATCCCCTCTCCTCCACTCTCCTCTCAAGATTCTAGGCATGCACAAACACATGCCCAGAGTGATTTCAAGTCACTGGGTCTGGTACTTGAACTGCAGTCAGATGTGTGGAAATAAAAACAAACAAACAAAAAACACAAAAACAGAGACAATTTTTTACTAGTAAACCTTTTTATAAAAAAAATGTTAAAAGAGGTTTTTCAGAGAAAAGGAAAATGATATAGGTTAGATACTCATGTTTGTATGTGTATGTGTGTGTGTGTGTGTGTGTGTATATATATATATATATATATATATATATATGAGGAATAATAACATATATTATTATAGCTTGAGTATTATGTCTAAGTAAAATAAATTATAACAATGATAGAACAGATGGAAAGGAAAAATTGGGATTACGTTATAAGGTACTTGCATATCATGAAGCAGTTCAGTGTTATAGAACTCAGTCATGGAATTATTATAAATAAATATTGCAAACTCTAGGAAAATCACTAAAAAGAAAGTTTAAAAAAGAAGTGTAGCTTATATACTATGGAAGAATAAAAAATATAAACATATAAAATGCTTGGTTAAGACCATAAAATATAGGAAAAGAGTAAAAGAAGTAGTAACAAAGAATAAGAACAAAAGATAAAAATATTAATGAACATATAAGACATTAATTCCAACATATCAATAACCACTTTAAATGTCAATGGTCTAAATTTACCAGTGAAAAGACAGAGATAATGCATCAAAAAAAAAATAAAAGACACAACTACATGTTGTCTCTAAGAAGACCACTTTAAATATGAAAGTAAAGAAAAGAAAGAGAAAAAAATAGTGTGCAAACACTAATCAAAAGAAAGCTGGAGGGAACCAGCAGTTAGCATAATGGCTATGTCACTGGACTCCCACGTAGTCGACCGTGGTTCACGTCCCGGACCCAGTGGCTTAAAACTCACACCGGGCGCCTGTGCGTGTGTGCCCATGATCCCGAGAGGAGAATGGAAGAGAAGGGATTGCGGCGTGACCATCCCCTCTAGGGGGTGATTGCTCGCTTTCTGTCTCTCTGTCTCTCTCTGTCTGTCTGGCGAGCGCATGCACCCTATAGCGAAAACCTCTCCAAAAAAAAGAAAGAAAAAAGAAAGCTGGAGTAGCTATGTTAATCTCAGAACAAACCTGAAAGTAAGAAAAATGATCTGGAATAAAAAGAGGCATTATATAAAAATGATAAGGGAGCCAGTTCTCCAAGAAGACGTAACAACCTTTAATGTGTATTCTCTAAATACAGTGCATTGATGTGAGGCAAAAACTGAGAATTGCAAGGAAAAAACTGATGAATCCATTATTACTGTTAGAGACTTCAACACCCCTCAGAAATAGACAGATTCAGCAGGCAGAAAATGAGAAATGACATAGTTGAACTCAACAGCATCATCAATCTATTGGATATAATTGACATCTATAGATTACTTCATTCAACAATAGCAGAATACCATTTTTCTCAAATTCACGAGGAACATTCACTAAGATAACCCATGTTACAGACCCTGAAGTTTATCTTAACATGTTTAAAGGAATAGAAACTGTAACAATGTTTGTTCTCATACTGCACTGGAGTTAAATAGCAGAAAGATAGCTGTAAAATCCCCAAATACCTGTATAAATAACATACTTGTAAATAGCCCATGTGTGAAAGAAAATAAAGAAAAAAAATCAAGAAAAATGTAAGAATATCCTGAATCAAATTAAAATAAAAACACTCCTTACTAAAAATCTTGGGCTACAGAGAAAGTAGTACTCAGAGGGGAAACAATTCTAGCATTAAGTGCATATGTTAGGAAAGAAGAAAGATCGAAAATCAATCTCCTAAGTTTCTACCTTAGGAAATTAGAAAAAGGAAAGAGAAGAAGACTCCTCCATGGCTCCTGGGAACTAGTGATTTCAGGGGAAAAGAGAAATGAAGATTTTCTACTGATAATTGAGCTTCCAGCCCACAAATTCGAGTGGAGAGGCAAGGGACAGGTCTTCAGAAGAAGACTCCTCCACAGTTCCTGAGAACTAGTGACTTCAGGGAAAAAAAGAGAAATGAAGATTTTCTACACATAATTCAGCCTCCAGCCCATGAATTCGAGTGAACAGGCAAGAGGCAGGCCTTCAGAAGAAGTTCTCCATGGCTCCTGAGAACTAGTGATTTCAGGGAAAAGAGGGAAATGAAGATTTTTCTACTGACAATTCAGCCTCCACCCCACAAACTCGAGTGGCGGATCTAAGGGAACCATAGCCAAACATCCAAATACTATTAGGATTAACATATTTTCTAATATCCACTGAATCTGCTGCACAAAGGGATAAAAAAGGAACTGCAAAGAGATTCCAGATCACCTTCTTCTGCACACTTCTGAACGCTCAGATTGAACTTCAAGAATTAGGAAGAAACACATCATCCATTGAATGACTAGAAATCAGCACAGGGCCACAAGAAATATGGGAAAGCAAGAAAATACCTCTCCTCCAAGGGAAAAGAATAACTCCTCTTCATCCATAGACAGTTCAATGGAAATTGTGGAAATGTCTGATAAAGAATTTAGAATATTCATAATGACGAACCTAACAGAGATGGAAGAGAAGAGATACAATGAATGGCAGAAGAGGCAGGAGAAAGAGCTGATGAGTTCCAGGAGGTGAGGAAATTCTTGCAAGATCTAAAAGAGGAATTACATGCTTCAAAAAATAATCAAATGGACCTGTTAGAGATGAAGACTCTAATACAGGAAGTCAAAATCTCTCTTGAAAGTATTAAAAGCAGACTAGATCATACAGAAAATAGAATCTCAGAAGTAGAAGAGAAAATTACTGGCCTAGAAAAATTTACCATAAAGTCTGAGAATTGCCCCCCAAAATGAGAATAATATATGAGAAATACTAGTACCATCAAACGTCCAAACATCCATATAATTGAGATTCCAGAAGGTGAAGAGACTCATAAGGGCATTGATAATCTATTCCATTAAATCCTGCAAGAAAACTTTTCAAACCTAGGGAGGCACTCAAAAATCCAGTCGCAAGAAATACAAAGGACTCCAAATAGAATCAACCCAAGAAGATCTTCTGCAAGACATATTATCGCCAGATTGACCAAAACCACAAAGACAAAGACAAGATACTAAGATCAGCAAGAGAAAAATGGCAAGTTACCTACAAAGGATATCCCATCAGGCTAACAGCAGACCTCTCATTGGAAACAATGCAAGCAAGGAAAGAATGGGAAAATATATTCAAAGTGTTAAGGGAAAAGCAATTTTAACCAAGAATACTGTACCTGGCAAGATTACCCTCCATATGGGAAGAATAGACAAGAGTATTCTCAGATACACAAAACCTGAAAGAATTTAACAACACCAGACCATATCTCCAAGAAGTTCTCAAAGAAAATGAAATATAGACACACGAGTTCAAAAACTAAGAAAACGGGCAACTTAATCATAGGAACAAGTCTGGAGTTGAATATTATATCCCAGAATTTAATCAGGAAGATTGAACCGCAACAGAAGATAGATTAAGTACATGAGCTTGAACTGGTGAAATAGCATTTTATGACTTTTGACTAAAACATTGCTGATTTTCTTCTAGGCTTTGTTTTCCGTTTTTATGGATTTCTGTCCTGCCATGAACTGTCAATAGGTTCATGAACCTACTATGTGAACAGAATCTTAAACTGTTTCCTGGTTTTAAGTTTTAAGCAAAGTTCCTTAGCATTTCTTTGATTCATTAAAGTTAAAACTGCTTTTCTTGAAATTACCAGCTGACGTTGCTATTGGAAGTAGTTAGATTATTTAAGAAATACTGTGATCAATAAAATGTGGGAGGAAAAGTAATGGAAAACAACTGTAGACACCAGAGATAGTGTGGGAGGAGGGTGGAAAGGGCAGAGGGTTAGAAATTGGGGATATATATGTAAAATCAGTAGAACAGAAGAGAAAACATATATATATATATATAAAATTAAGCCACTATGCAGTATATCAGTATATTCTGGATAGCAAATCACATTTTATATACTGTGATGATGCTTAGGGAAGGAATGTAAATTAAGAAATTAAAAAAATGTTTCAGGAAGAAAAAAAAGCTCATGGAAATAGGTATAATGTGAAAACTATGTATGAATTTTTAAAAGTTTTAGTACCAAAATAAATTCATACTTTAATTGTAAAATAAAGAAATAAAAAAAGGAAATTTAAAAAGGAGAGCAAATTGCATCCAAAGTAAGCTGAAGATAAAAGAAAATAATAAAAATTAGAGCAGAATTCAATGAAATTGAAAATAGGAAGTCACTAGAGAAAAGCAATAAAACCAAAGGTTAAGTCTGGTTCTTTCAAAAGATTAGTAAAATTGGGGACCAGTAGTTAGTGTAATGGCTATGCCGCTGGACTCCTATGTAGTCGACCACGATTCGTGTCTTGGACCTGGTGGCTTAAAACTCATGCCGGGCGTGTGTGCATGCAGGCCAAGATCCAAAGAGGAGAATGGAGGAGAAGGGATTGTGGTGTGGCCATCTCCCCCAGGGGGGTGATATCTCGCTTTCTGTCTCTCTGTCTCTCTGTCTGGTGAGCACGCACGCCCTGTAGCGGAAACCTCCCCAAAGGAAAAAAGAAAAAAAAAAGATTAATAAAATTGATAAGCCCCTAGATGGGCTTAGGGAAAAGAGAGGGAGAGGGGACCAGCAGTTACTGTAATGGCTAAGTCGCTGGACTCCCATTTGGTCGACCGTGGTTCAAGTCTCGGACACAGTGGCTTAAACTCACACCAGGTGCAAGTGCGTGCGTGGCCAAGATCCAGAGAGGAGAATGGAAGAGAAGGGACTGCGGCGTGGCCATCCCCCCGGGGGGTGATTTCTTGCTTTCTGTCTCTCTGTCTCTCTCTGTCTTTCTGGTGAGCACACGCACCTTATAGAGAAAACCTCTCAAAAAATTAAAAAAAAATAAAAATAAAAAAGAGGGAGAGGGAGAGAGAGAGAGGTCTAAACTAACAATATCAAACATGAAAGAGAGACTATCATTAGTGTTCCCATCGACATTAAGAGGATACTAATGGCATACTATGATAACAAGTCTATGCTCATACATTTGATAACATAATGACATGGACCAATTCCTTGGAAAATACAATATACCAAATCCACACAAAAAGTGCACAATCTGAGCAGACCTATATTTTAAAAGCTGAATCAATAGTTAATAATTTCCAAAAGAGGAAGCACCCAAATGAGTTCACTAGTGATTTTTACCAAACATTTAAGAAATCAGTAACATTATACAAATTCTCTATATCTTCTGGGTTACAGAAACAAGATATAATGCTTCCAAACTCATTCTATGAGGTTCACATCATCCTAATATAAATACTAGACAAAGAAAATGGAATAAAGTTATAGACAAATATTTCCTATAAACATAAATGCAAAAATTTGCAACAATAAAAAAACATTGAATTATGAAAGATATACAGACTCAGAAGGAAGAACTAAGTCTGCTTTTGTTCACAGATAACTTGATTCAAAAAAAAAAAATCAGCCAAAAGAACCTCCTGGAACTAATAAACAATTATAGTGAAGTTACAAGACACAAGGTTATTATACAAAAGTAAATTACTTTTTATATTTCAGCAGTGAAACAGTGGAATTTGAAATTCAGAACATGATATCATTTGCATTATAATACCCCCAAATAAATTACTTAGTTATAAAACAAACAAAATATGTACAAGACATAAATAAAGAAAACTACAAAACTTTGTGAAAGAGATAAAGGGCTGAAATAAATTGAGATGTCTATATTCATAGTTAGAAAGATTAAATATTGTCAAAATGTCAGTTCTTCCCAATTTAATGTATAGATTCAACACAATCCAAATAAAAATCCAAGCAAGTAGTCTTGTGGATATTGACAAATTTATTCTAAAATTTGTATAGAGAGAAATGACCCAGAAGAAACAGCACAATTTTGAAGGAACAGAATAATGTAGAGGACAGATACTACCTGACTTCAAGACTGACTATAAAGATAAAGAAAACAAGAGTAGTTCTGGACACCAGGTGGACTGAGGCTGCAGGCCCGACCCCTCTGAACCTTCGCGCATCCCCACTGTTCCTCCTCCTTGGACCTCAGGTTGGTTGTCTGGGACTTTAAGGTGAACTACCACCCTACCCTACCCGCAAACCGGATTGAGCTGGCCAGTAGTTCTGGACACCAGGCGTATTGAAGCTGCAGGCCCAACCCCTCTGAACCTTTGCACATCTCCGTTCCTCCTCTTTGGACTCCAGGTTGGCTGTCTGGCTGCAGGCCCAACCAACCTGGTCCAGTCACTCATCCTCTGGCCCTTTCCCACTAGCCTTTTTTCATTTTGTGTTTCTTTGATCTTGAGGTGTTGCTTATTAGGTCAGTTGGAGGCTCACCACTCCTTAGAAACAGGGAGGACTTTGGGCTATCCAGGACTAGTGGCAACAGTTAATGGTAATTGTGAGCAACAGGTAGGCCAACCATAAGAGAAATCATCAATTTTCTAATCCTGTACAACTTTTAACACTCAGAGATACCTTAAATGAGTTAGGAAGAAACATATAGATTACCTGATGACTAGGAACAATTGCAGAGGCTCAAGAAATATGAGCAACCAACCAAAGGCCTCTCCCTCAAGGGAAAGAATCGAGCCTACATCACCCACAGTCAATACAATGGACGTCATGGACATGTCTGATAAGGAATTCAGAATATTTGTAGTGACCAAACTAACTGAGATGGAAGAGAAAAGAGACAAGGAGCTCCAGGAGATGAGGAA
>NW_006160078.1:452349-519797 GCF_000334495.1 Tupaia belangeri chinensis | reverse complement strand
TAGAGAGCAAAAAATTGGAGGACATAAAAGCAGTGAAGGTACTTAACAAGAATAGGACAGTGTGGAATGGGGGGGTGAAGAGAAGAGGATAGAGAAAGATAGCAAGAGAAGAATAGAGAGGCAGGACATTAGTGAGAAACAGATATGGCTTATTACCTGTTGATGAGGACATGTATAGTATTCTCAACTGGATTGGTCTGAGAAGTATTTCATGATGGGTAAAGTCTTTTTACAAGCAAAATGAGAAATAGTGATGGACTGTTTCAAAAATAATTAGAATAATAATAATAATGATTGGGAAAAACATAGAAAAGATATTGAATGATGAAGCGGGGAGATTAATGTCTCTGTACTGACAGACATGCACGGCATTCCCTTTTGAAAAAGCAATGTAATACACTGTAAAGTTATATGTAATCCAATGTAATATAAAGAAGATTATGATGATAATAAAAATAAAAATTTTAAAAAAAGATAAAGAAAACAAGACATTATCGTATTGTCAAAAGAATAAACATATCAGTAGAACAGAAGAGAACACCCAGAAACCAGGATAAATATAGTGAACTTATCTTTGACAAAGGAGCAAAAGCAATATAATATATATAAGAGTCTCAACAAATAGTGCTGAACAACTAGATAAACATATGCAAAGCAAAAAAGAAAAGAAAAATAATCTAAACACAGACCTTTTTTATCATAAATTAAATCAAAAATGGATCTGAGGCCTAAAGATAAAATGCAAAACTATAAATCTCCTAGAAACTAGGAGACTTAGAAAATCAAATGAGCTCAGGTGTAACAATGACTTTTTATATACAACACCAAAGGAACAATCCACTAAAGAAATAATTGATAAGCTGAAGTTCATTAAAATTTAAAGTTTCTGCTCTTTGAAAGACACTGTCAAGAGAATAAGAAGATAAGCCATAGAGAAAATATTTGTAAAAGACATTTGATAAAAGACTGTTATAGAAAATAAACAAATATTTCTTGAAACTCAACAACGATCAAAAAACCTGATTTAAAAAGGAGTAAAAGACCTGAACAGAAACCTAAACAAAGAAAACATACAGATATCTTATCAGTGTGTGAAAAGACACTTACTATCATATATCAATAGGTTATTGTGAATTAAAATAATTAAGGTTTGGATCATGGTTTGTCCTCCAAAGTTTCATATTTTGGAATTGAATGTTGTGAGGTGGTGATGTCCAGTGGGTGGTAATTAATTCAGGGTAACTGCATTATGGAGGCAACATTCTTATTAATAGATCAATGCTGTTTCCAAAACCAGTGCATTTTAGATCTCATGAGAAGAGGTTAGTTCTTGTGAGAGCTGATTGTTATAAAAGGGAGAGTGACAGAGAGAGAGAGAGAGCTTGTGGCTGTCTCTCTGCACACACCTGCCATTCTCAGGGCTTCCATCAGCCACATTGTAGGCCAGCCTGATGCCAGGTTTATGCCTTTGAACTTTATGATCACTAGAATTGTGGGTTAATGGACTCCTATTTGTTTATAAGTCACCCAGTTTCAGATGTTTCTGTCAGCACAAAAATGAAGCCAGATACTAATACAAATCTATTAGAATGACAAAAAATCCAAAATACTGACAATATATAAATGCTAAGATGTGGAACAGAGGCCAGTGATGTAGTGGTAAAACATGACACTTTGAGAGGTAGCCCCACACAGGAAGGTTAGTGGTTCACATGCAGGGACCTCTGTAAGTACACTGGGTACACACGTGCCCATGATCCTTGTTGGCTGAAGTGGGGGGTGGATCTCTGCATCAGGGATCTCTCCCTCATGGAACATGTATCCATCATTATAATATGATAGAAAGTATTTTAATGCCCCAAAATCTGTGCTACACCCATTTAACCTACCTTTCCCTCTAACTCCTTGCTGTCTCTGAGCTTTTCACAGTCTCCATGGTTTTACCTTTTTCAGATTATCATCTAGTTGGATTCTATAGCATGTAGCCTTTCAGATTTGCATCTTTCCTTTACTGATATGCATTTAAGTTTCCTAATATTTTTAATAGCTTAATAGTTCATCCTTTGTGGGTTTTTTGTTTGTTTGTTTGTTTTAACTTGCCTCTATCACTGTATCACTTTAGGGAAGTCATTTACGTTTTCTTGGTCAATTTCTTTATCTATAAAATGCAATAATTAGACAAGGTCCTATTTAGTCTTACCATTCTTTGTGTAAAGCAAATATTGATTAAGCTAAGCTTTCTAAGATATTGGATTATCCTAGCTAATATTAACTCTTACATAGATTACACAGAAATGATCTGTTCATTAATTGTTCCTAGATATATATCACTCCTAATCTTGAAGTTATAATAATTACTAACTTATTATGTCAATTTAGTGATAAATTTTGAAAATCTCTTCTTTCTTTTAATATTTATCAATTGAGGCCAGCAGGTGGCATCTCAGTATCGCAGTTAAGATGCTGAACACCAACATGGTTAGCCACAGTTCAAGTCCTGGACCTGGAGGTTTGCTTTCTCACTTTCTTTCTCTCTGATCAAATTTTTTAAAAAAGAATAAAATTAAATAAAAAATAATTTTAAAAAATTATCAATTAATTTTAAAATTAGCAACTTTCTTTTTTTTGTTTTTTGTTTGTTTGTTTTGTTTGTTTGTTTGTTGTGTTTTAATTACCAGAGAGTGTGTGCACTTAGCAGAGAGGGAGAATAAACGAGTGAACAAGAGCCCCCCCAAAGAGGTTGTAGTCACATCACAATAATTTTTCCTCCATTTCTCTATCCCATCAAGATTTGGGGGATGCACATGCATGGAACCATAATTGGTCATTTGGAATCTGGCTCTTGATGCACTGCACTTAACACACTGCCCTCTGGGGCTGGCCCAGCAAGCAGTCATTTTATAGCTAAAATATAACTGTGTGCAAGTCTTCAACATTCTAACTCTATCTGAAAGATTCGTTGAAGTTATATACCTTCTTTTCTATTTTCTATTTTTTTAGAGGTTTTTGCTATAGGTTACTTGTGCTTACCAGAGAGAGAGACAGAAACAGTGAGAGGGAAAATGAGAAATCGTCCCCTCCCCCAGTGGGGACAGCCATGCTGCAACCCCTTCTCCTCCATTCTCCTCCTGGGTTCTTAACGCACATGCACCCAATGTGATTTTCAAGCCACTGGGTTCAGAACTGAACCACAATTGGCCATGTGGGAGTTCTCCATTGCATTTTCTGAAAGAGACACATAATATTTCCAGAGGAATGCCTGCTTTCCTCACACATCTCTGATAATGTTGATAAGAAATACAGCAGTATATTTGGTAAGAAAGAGAATGGTAGGAGGAAAAAAAATCAGTGACACACCTAGAAGACAGCACTTTTCTAGGAAATGCTGTTATTTTCAAACATGTCACCAATCTGTGCAAGTTATTGTCAGGAACCGTCTACCTTTTTAACAAGTGGCAACATAAAAGGAATCTGTTACTGTTCGAATGGAGATCACTAAGGTGAGAGAATTTAAGGTGGAAGTTACATGAAGGATAGTTTGTATTGAAAGCAAACAAAGTGTCTCAAAAGGACACTCTGACCCATCATAATGCTTCTTCACAAACACATAATGATAGATTTTTTACTCAGCTTTCTCTGTAGTTAGAATATCTATGTTAATTTAGTATGCTGTGTTCCCCCAAGTGTACAGAGAACAACATTAGATGATTAAGCAAGAGCAAAATGCTAAAGAAACTGAAATAAAATGACTACCCACGCTTTTTGGCCCAAAATATTTCTGCTGTTAAGATTAGAATGACCTAAAAAATTTCCAGTAAAGTAAAACATTTTTAACTGAAAATATATTTGTGGCAAATATCCAGATAAGTAAAATGCCTTGCTTGAGGTCAAAGATACTTGGTGGCAAAGCTAGAAATAGAACCCATCATCAATAACAGACACTGCTCAGTAGATTTGATCTCCAATTGGTCAGTGGGAAACAGAAAAGTAGAAAAAAGGAGCACATTTAGTTTTCAGGTATTTAAATGACTTTCTTCAAATTATTATATATGGTTAGGCAAGACTGCATCAAAATCCTTTTTATTAATACATAATAAAAAGCTATGCATGAATTTCACAAATTTTTGCACGAATATATACTCATGCTTCAATTTTTCTCTGCAGTATTTGTAAGTCTGTATATATATAAACATACATACATATGCATAAACTACATACATACACACATACACATGTATACATGTATGTTTACATATAGTAACATCTTTATTTACTCCTATTTTTGTGCCCTTCTCCCAACTATAATCCCAGCAAACTACAACCCAAAAAATGCAGAGTAGAGGCAAAATCAAGAGAGACGAAACAGATAAAACATGACATTTCTTTTCAAAGATCTAAGGATCTTCTTATAGAAGATTGACAAGTCTGCGATTGCACTATTTAGTTAGGACTGAAAAATGAATCCAAATAGCTCCAACTTCACTAGGTCAGATTTACCAATGAGATTCATTACATGGCTTCCAAACATCCAAAGACATCATCATATATAACCCCCAAATTAAATAAATCCTGCATAACAAAGAAAGAGAGATGTAGAATCCCAGCTCTAACTGAATTATTATATTCTATTCACAAATGGAGATTATAAAAATGTTCTATAACAGTGAGGTCTGTAGGAAATCATGCTAATAAGTAAAAAAAAAATTAAGATATCACTAAGATGTAATAGCATATGAAAAAGAGACAAAAGCACTCTGAGACAGTGCTGGAATGCCTGCTGGTCCAGACAACTGTATCTTAAGCTAGCTGCCCCTCAGAGCTGGCCTTCATTCTTTCTGAATACTGCCTTTTAAATCTACCAAAGATAATTTATTTTTTCACCCTTAATCTAGTGCTTTTTATACTTTACCTTGCTCTTTTTCTTTCATCCTTATAGAACAGTAGTCAAATTTGGATTGTTCGATTTACAATTTTTAATGTGCAAATAAATACATAGGAAATACGTAAATCACTAAGCACCTTTTTTCTTTCTTTTCTTTTCTTTCTTTCTTTTTTATTTATTTATTTTTTTGAGAGATACTTTTGCTATAAGGTGCGTACGCTCACCAGAGACACAAAGAGACAGAAAGTGAGAGGTCACCTCCCAGGGGGATGGCCATGCAGCAATCCCTTTTCCTTCATTCTCCTCTCAAGATTTTGGGAATGCAGGCACAAGTGACTGGCATGAGTTTCAAGTCTCCAGGTCCAGGACTCAAACTGCAGTCAGCCATGTGGGAGTCCAGTGATGTGACCATTACATCATCTGCTGGTCCCAGGCATACTTTTTTCTTGAATTACCCTGATAATTGACTCAATAATCTCCTTCATAAGGACACATGGGCTTCATCTTAGTATAAACATCTCTTGCTATTAAATCACCTCCTATAATGCACAGAAGATCCAATCTGAATCTTCCAGGGCTTTTTGGTAAATAACAACCACAACTTAAACTAGTTAAAGGAAAATAAGGTAAAATTTTTGGCTCAAGTAGCTAGAAAAAACAGGGTTAGATCTGACTATAGGCATAGGAAATCGACAAGATTATCAGGGCACTGTCTTTCTCCACTATGATTCTGCTAGCAAAGGACAATACTTCTCAGAAAGAATCTATATGTATTATGGCAAATATGAGCAAAACAAGCTTGTCACTTATGTTCTCCCAGCCTAGCAATCCTACTGGAGTAAAGCATCTCTTTTCAGAAGTTTCAGCATAGTATGTTAGGATTTATACTCACTGAGCATGACCTGGTTTGGGTGACATGCTCATCCTTGACATAGCATGTGAGTCTTGCCTCAGGCCAAGCCTGGGTCTTGCAGCCCTTTGGAGTAAGAAGATAGATTCAGGCCCACTCAATGGACTGACTGAAAGGGAGGAGTAGTTTCCTCTTGCGCAAAAACTTGATTTTTCTTACCAGAAGAAAAGAGAATGAATGCTAGTCAGGGAAACAAGAAACAGGAACGTCCACTACTGGGACATATACTCTAGAAAGGACAAAAGTTCCTCATGAAAACGCACATCACCATGGAACATTCCAAAAGATAATATTTCAAGGTGTCAATATATGGCTGATCATTTCGGATGATCATTACTATGACTCTTAGTACCTCAAGGACAAATATGTCATCTTCTGGAAGACTATAACATTTGTAGGCCAATTTAAAAATTATAAAATGTCATTTCATAGGAACTCTAAACTTTTTAAATAAAAACTCCTCATAGTTAAAACTATCATTTATACATATATTCAGTCTTTTTTTTTTAAAAAAAAAAAAAAGAGGAACTGTCTTACATGGTTTTAGAGTTGTATTTAAATGACATCTATAGTTATTTTCATGCCTATTTACGGGAATCTTGCTCTTCTTGTAAAATCTGCTGCCATAGTAATCTCAGCAAATAATTAGCTCCGTAGGGAAAATTCAACTCTTCATAACTTCTAGTTGAAACACAAAATAGCCTTTAGCTCTTCTTCCTAAATTATTATACATTTATTACTTATATACTGCTACCCACTTTATTTGTAAGGAAAACTAATTTTTTTTCTTAGAAATGCTTAGACATAGTATACACCTGTTCAAGATGTTTAAAGATAAAATGCAATTTTAAATTAGCTGTTAATAGGTTTAGAAAAATTGATAAACCACAGTGTTTATAGCCTTGCAAATTATTTTAAAAATGAAAAGCTAGCTCTGTTCTTTTACTCCACTTTCACAGTCTCCTGTGGCTAGAAACAGACAACAAATTAAGGGCAGTGAACATTCTTCTTGTATACTAGGAGCAAGTGAGTATTTTCAAGCTAAGAGAATTAAATGTATCTCTAAATAGCTCATAAATAATAATGTAAAGTATAAACAATAAATTATAATGTAAATACATTTTATATTTTATGTATATAGTTCTTATTCTAAAAGGGATTTAAAGCAATTTAAAAGATGCCAAAAATACAGCAAAATAAAAATAAACAAAACAAAAGGAAAATAAGGCTATAAAAGCAAGTTGAAGCCAGGAATGAAGTTTGTATTCAACATGCATTCTATGAAATCTACTTACTGGTACTTTAGTTTCAAAACCCCTGAAGTGAACAATTATAAGTTATCCTGATACAAAAATAAAATACAGGTCAGCAAAAGAGAATTTAAATTGTAGAAGAGATAAATGTCTATATACTTTAGACCCTAGAAAACTTAGTTTTATATGTGTACACACACACACACACACACGCAAACACACACACACACACCTATTCTCTCCCTTTTCCTTCTGTTCTCCCATGCAAAGATTCAAAATTCTTAAAGCCTACATTTTTTAAATTTAATTTTGCCAGAGGGTATGTGAGCTTGCAGAAGACAGAGAGAGAGAAAGCATCCCTCATGGGGAATGATTATACCGCAGTCTCTTCTCCATTTCTCTCTCTGTCAGGATTAGGGACATGCATACACAAGTGTTGGACTTAAGCCACTAGGTCCAGGATTCAAACCACATGATCAGCCATGTGGGATATAGCCACTTTAACCATCATGTGACAGGCAGACCCAAATGTGCATTTTATATTAATTTATTGATTCTGATACACTCAAAATAGAATTTGTTTTACTACACACCTCCTTTTCAGCATATTCTAACACTGAGTAGATTAAAACAATTTGTTTTAAGTATCTATTTTTATAAAGTAGGACTAAAAGTTAAATTCACGAGTTTGAAGTACCAGACATAACAGAGAGGGAAGGTCAAGATTCAAAGAAATGGAATTTTAGGAGTGCAAGGCTCATCAATTGATGAATGGAGAATTCAAGGAAGCAATGGGCACAAAATGTGGTAGGCACAAAAAGTTACTGCTAAGAAACAGGGTTAAGAATCAGGAGCTCAACTTTCAGAAAAAAAGACAAGGTAATGAAAGATAGGAATAGAAAAAAATAAACATATCATTCAAACAGGTTGCTTTTTAGAAGATTAGTAGAGTTTGTTCTTTTGCTTTCTTCTTGAAAGCCCACTTGATTACCTGCAGATATAAAATTTATTTATCTTTCTACAAGTAGCCTAAAATCTGGTCATTCTTTTTTACAACAAGTTTCCCATAATCAGGAAAAGAATAGGGACCTTGAAATCAGGCACAGAAAAGAATCTGGCTAGTTGGTGTCAGCAAAAGCGTATAACAAGATAGTTACCAAACAGTGGGTGCTAAAGAGAGTTATTAAAAGTGCTCAGTTAAAAGTATGGTAGAATTCTGGGACCAGCAGGTGGCATGGTGGTTAAGTCACTGGACACTCCCACATGGTCGACCATGTGTTTAAGTCCCAGATCTGGTGGCTTGCTTTCTCACTTCCCTTCTCTTCCGTGTCTCTCTCTAGTCAAATTAAAATAAATAAATTAATAAGTAAAGTTAAATAAATAATTCTTTTTTAAAAAAATGTATGGTGGAATTCTTGAGACTTCTCTCCAACAATGCATCGTAAAGTGCCCTCCTCTAGGCCAGCCCATGGTGTAGTGGTTAAGGTAGCTGGATCCCACAAGGCCAGTTGTGTGGTTTGAGTCCCAAATCTAGCAACTTCAGAAACACTCTGTGATTAATGTGTGTGCGTGTCCAAAATTCTGACAAGAAGGAGAAATGAGAAGGGATTGTGGGGTAACCAATCCCTATGGGAGGTGATTTGTCACTTTCCCTCTCTGTGTCTCTTTGGTGAGTGCACATGCGCTCTGGCAATTTTTTTTTTTAAAGTACCCTCCCCCAACCCCCTTTTCTAATTAGATTGCTATTCCTAAATCCCTTATGGGGATCTGTTGTGTCTAACAGACCTGGATTGGACCTCCAACTCACCTGTTGCTAGGGTGAGTTATTTAGCCTTCCTCAGTTCCAGAAGTTACTACAATACATGAAAATTACAACCTCTATCTCAATAGCTTGTTATGGAAATCCAATGAGATAGTGTTGCAAAGTGCTTACCTGTGTGCCTGTCATGAAATGTTAGGTATTATAGGTGTAGAAGAGTAGTTCAACAGTGTTGGTGTAACAGGAAGTTCTGATCTGTTGGTTGAAAGGTTCTTTTAGAGACAGAAAGCCTGGCTTTAACCCAGTCAACTTCTTTCTTACTGTGAGAATCTAAGCTATTAGTGCCTTAACCTCATTATCTGAAAATAAAATTGGATTAGAAGTGATACAACTATCTCCAAAGTACCCTTCTTCTCTATAAAATTATGTGGCTCAATGAATATTAAAAATTCGGAATTTTCCAAATAATTTCCATTTGTAGCTTACTAATCTTACACTGAACCACCTTCCTCTGCCTTTTAGTTTTCAACATCAATCTTTCAAATGATCTTGGAAAACATTTAAGTTAATACCAGACCTTAAGCATGGAGTTCAGTATTGTGGGAAGATCAAAAACTTTTAGAACTAGCCAGACCTTACATTAAGTCCGACTCCACTATACCGGTTATATAACTTTGAAAAAGTTATTTCCACTCCCTGAACATTTGTTCTCTATTCTGCAAATGAGGCTAATAAGTAATATCTATCTAAAAATGTCAGTGTGCGAGAACTTGATTTTTCCTGTCCTCTAGCAAGTATTCAATATTATATTGTTTTTGTTGTTTTCAGTGACTTGACCAAAATGCCCTTAAAAAATCATGACAATTCGGTTTTAAAATCTAGATATGGGGGCCAGCAGATGGCATAGTAGTTATATCACTGACTTCCCTGTGGCCGACTATGATTTGAGTCTGAGTCTCAATGGCTTGAAATTCATGCTGGGTGCATATGTGTACACGCCAAGGGTCCCAAGAGGAGAATGGAGGAAAAGGGTTTGTGGCATGGCCATCCCCCCGGGGACAGCAGGGAGTGACTTCTCACTTTCCCTATCACCGTCTCTCTCTCTCTCCAATGACCACACTTGTCATAAGGCAAAAATCACTTAAAAAACAAAACAACAAAAACCTAAGCATATCTAGGTTTACTCTCAAAGGAAGATATATGAATGGCTAAAAAGTATATGCAAATGATGTTTGACATCTCCTGTCATAAGAGGAATGCAAATGAAAGCCACAATAAACTATCACCTAACCCTGGATAGAATGGCTATAATCAAAACACAAGCAAAAAGAAAGCATAGCAAGTGCTAGAGAAGTTGTGGTGAAAAAGAAACCCTGTGCACTGCTGGTGGGAATGTAGTGCAGCCACTGTAGAAAACAGTATGGAGGGTCCTAAAAAATCTAAAAATAGAACTACCATATGACTCAGAAATTGCACACTTAGATATTTTCCCAGAGGAAGAAAATCACTCACTTGAAGAGATATTTGCACATCCATATTTATTGTAGCATTATTCATTATTCATAATAGTTAGGATACTGAGTCAACCTAGGTGCCCAACAACCAATGAATGGATTAAGAAAAGGTAGTATACATATTCAATGGAATACTACTGAGCCATAATGAATAGCAATAATGGATAAACCTAGAAGATGTATAGCTAAGTGAAATTTAGCCAGGCTGTGTACAATACTGTACATTCCCTCTTAATAGATACTGAAAGTCCATACTCTATGATGGAAACTGAAGAACTCAAAGGCACAGAAATAGAGAGAATAGGGCTGGCCCTGTTGCCTACTGGTTAAGAGAAGCTGAAACTTACATGACGAACCACAGCTCAAGTCTTGGTCCCTATGGCTTAAAGAACAGGCCAGATGCCATGTGTATACATGCTGATCATCACAATAGGAAAAAGAAACAGTGCAGAAGGGATTTCAGCATGATCATGCCCCACTAGGGGTCTCTCTCTCTCTCTCACTCTAGTGCATATGCCCTCTGGCTATTTTTTTTTTTCAAAGAAGCAGTAGATAGCAATAGTATATATACCAGAAGCTCTAAGAGGCAGCAGAGAAGGAAAGTTCAGGAGAAAATGAGCAATAGCTACAAGAATACATGTAAACAAGTGAAATAAGTTATGCAATTGTATACCATGGTTGAGTAAACATGTCACTGACAATTCAATATATGCTTCCAAAAAAACAATTAGCAGAATTATTATCAAATGTGTCCATTATGCAATGTTTAGTATTGAAGAAAATGAATATCTCTATATCCTTGATTTGATTACTATACACTATATGCATGATTTGAAAAACCACATTGTATCCCAAAGAGATATAAAATGATTGTCTATAAACCAGGAATCATAAGTGCAAAATTAAAAGGAAATAATATGGTGAACATTTTAAGAAAATTTCACCAAAAATTTAACATAGAAAAATTAAAATATCAGTTGTAAAAATGGTTGCTTTTACTTTGCTACCAAATTGTGACTATTGAACATCTGATATGTACTGGATTCGATTATCAAGAAGTACAATGACATCAAGAAATGCCTTTTACATTGTTGTAATGAATACACATTAATGAAGAGATGAAAATTGTAGTTCATTCTGAAAGACCTCCCAAGCTGAATATTTAAGTAGTATTTCAAACCTGTTTTCATAAAAGTTCATCAAAATGTTCAGAAAGACCATTTGTAAATAATGAAACACTGTTTCAAAATCAATTTTTATATTATCAGTTCAATAGGTTTATTTAAAAATCTTTATGATCTTTTACTCATTGAAAGCCAATTTTGATAAGTGAAAAACCTACATGGTTTTTCATTTTCTGTCAAGTATCATGCACATATCTAATATCAATAAAATGTAACAGCCTTGAACCTGATTTAGACAGCCTTTACATTATTCTAACATATTGCCTACCCTATCTGTAGAACAATCATGAAAATCAGCAAGAAAGAAGATCAATCAGTAGAAATAGGAATGTAAGTTTAATTCAAGAACCTAGGAATATCAAATTACTTTGATATACTCTCAGTACTGATTATTTTAATAAGTAATATTTTATTTAAAATTACTATTTGAGTAAAACTGATTAAAGAAGCATATATTTCATAAAGGTAGTAATGAATTCTGCTTTGTTAGGTGTCTGGAACAATTCAACTACTGATAATAACAAGAACAAAGCAATACTAGTTAACAATTTCTTGATGAGGAAACTGAGACTCAGTTAATTTAAATAATTTGAACAGACCACACATTAAATAAATTATGAAGCCAGAAATGAAATTCATACATGGCCTATATCTTTCATCCCTGCATGCATATATTTATTATCCAATAAATATCTTTTTTCTAAAAATATGCCACTGTAATAGAAAGATAGCTATAAGATCATTGTCATTACACTCTTTGAGTGGTAAAAACTTTCTCTCTCCCGTTGAATCTAAGCTTGTCCTGTGACTTGCTTTGACCAATAGAATATAGTGTAAGTGGCTGAGTTACTTCCAAGGCTAGCACTAAGAAGATAAGAAGATCTGTATCTTCTGTTATCATACTCTTAAGACATTCTTGGAACCATACCACTATAGAGTCAGAAGTCCTAGCCACACTAAAAGCCACATGGAGAAGAACAAAGATGCAGGGCCCAATAGCCAACATCAAATGGCAGTCCTGTCTATAAGTCATCTTAGACATTCCAGATCAGTCAAACATCAAGATCATTGCAGCCCTAACCAACACCACATGGAGCAGAAGAACCACCCAGCAGAGTATAGTCAACCCACATAACGATAAAAAATAATAAATAGCTGTTGTCTTAAATCACTAAATTTTGGGGTGAATACTTATGCAAGAGTAAATAATCTAAAGAATCATAGTACTCCTGAAAGAAAAGTATTAGGTATATAATATGACACAATGTAACTCTACAAAGTAGGAAAACAGACGAAGCAATGGCTTTTCTCTTATGGCTGGGCATGTTTTTCTTACACTCAGAGCCTAGTAAAGTATGAAATAAAAAATGTATCATGGTTCCTTTTTAATTTACATATTCATTCATTCATTTACTATAATTTACATATTCTTATGGAGAGGTTTTTTTATTTTTATTTTATATTTTTTTTGCTATAGGGTGCGTACATTTGCCAGACAGACACGGAGAGACAGAAACTGAGAAATCACCCCCCAGAGGAGATGGCCACGCCGCAATCCCTTCTCCTCCAGTCTCCTCTCAGGATCTTGGGCATGCACGCACATGTGCCAAGCATGAGTTTTAAGCCACCGGGTCCGGGACTCAAACCATGGTCGACTACATGGGAGTCCAGCAACATAGCCATTATGATAACTGCTGGTCCCTATAATTTACATATTCTTTAAGCAAGTTTCTTCTTAGGTGTGTGTCCTAATTACTGTGGGTAATACAGGAATTTAAGACACATCTACTGCCTTAAGAACTTTTATATCTAAAGAAGGGAAATACTTTCTGGTGGACTAATTCTTACTCATTCCATAAAGTAGAATGACAGAAAATTTAAGAAATATGAGAGAAAAAGAGACACCTACTCCCTATTTAAAATTTTTACTGGTGATCATATACAAAGTGGATTATTAAATATGCACTATACTTAAATTTTAATACCTCATTCCTAATAAAATATTAACCCCCCAAAATGAACACAATAGTGTATATTCAATTGCTTTTGTTATTCTATTTAAGGCTACTGACTAATTTCCTAACCTCTCCAAGCTCCAGTTTCTTAAATGCAAAGTTGAGATTATTTTAGTATTATTTGCCCTAAGAGATTATGTGACATGCAACTGACAGTGAGATAAAATGATTAAACCTTGGCATTAGGTTCAGCACTTATTCACCTGACAATCTTTTTTAGACAATGACATGTTTCTTTCTTGAAAAATGGTATTTTATCATGTAAGCAGAAGAAGAAAATAAAAACCATAAAATCACTATCCAAATTTAACTAAACAATGTCTCGCAAGATTCAAATATGTGATTCCACTATTAGTCCTATGGCTGAGAACCATTATGCTCTGCTTTCCTGGCCTCAGAGTTGATTTTTGGGATGCAGTTGAGTCAAATTCTTCCCTCAATTCCATATTTTTGGATTTGGAGCTGAGGAAGGAAGGGCTTAGATTCTGAGTGTACCACAAAAATATGAATCAAACACTACCAGCACCATCTTTCTGACTGTACAAATAAAGCCCATATTCAATAGGAAAACATAAGATTAACAAAGGGAAACAGGAGACAGACCAAATCCTGACCACTTTACTTGGTCCTCTGGGTCTAACTATGCAAAGCTATGAAAATTCTTAACTTCTATAGGTTGGATTTCTGTCTGTTCCAATCAAAAGAGTCTGGAGTGGAAATAAAATTGGAGTATCGGAGGCAAAATTGAAATCATCTTAGACCTTTCCCAAATTTGTTTGGACAATTAATCTTTTATGAAGATAAACCATCTCTAATTTAAAAATACTACTCTGGTTAAAGGAAAGAGACATGTGACACTTTTGTCCCAGCCACCAACCTGATTGCATCCATTACTTTCTAGTTAGATCACCTCCTCCCTTTTCTAACATAGCAACATAGTTTTTGTCTCATCCTGTCTTTTGAATTTCCATTTCACAAAGCATTATACCTCCAGGATGCCAGGAAATGAGCTGGAGGACATGGGAAAGAGATAAGAAAAGGAGGATAAATTTTAGTTTGCAGCCTGTTGGCACAATAGCTAGCACTTCTAGCCTTCAGTAAATGCTCAGAAATCCTGAGCCCAGAAAACCTTACTCATTACCATTAAGGAAATAAATTTAGCAGGTTAGCTGTATTGAATATGTTAGGGGACTGAGAAACACTGCTATTTTAATAACCAATTCCAAAGAAAATTAAGTTTACTAATGGAAACTACCACTATTCATTTTCTGAACATGTATAAAGATAAAGCCAACTTAAAACAACAAATAGCCATCTAATCTCTTAACCTTCAGATATGGTGCAAAAGCACTACCTAAAAGGTACTTAATCATTACTAGCAAAGCAGGCTTTAGTCTCAACTTTACATCAGATCATTCAATATCTGTCAATTCATCTTGTGCAGACCTTTCCTTTCAGTGCCCTATACATCAAGGGAACTTGGTTGCCAAAGACTGGGCTATGATCGAAGCACTTTGGGCTCTCATACCAGAACTCTGTTCCTGAGGTGAAGAGGCAGTCTGGAAAACAGACAAATGCTGAGTCTACAAAATAAATTAATAAGTGTAGGGTAAACTGGGTTCTACCTTTTCCTCAACCCTGACCCTGGGAAAGAGCAAGGGTTTTGCAGCCATTTTGCCTTTGCTTACATCCAGAGCTGGAGAGAGCTGAAGAAAAGCGCTTCTGTAGACCACAGTGAGCCCACTTTTATCCTCCTGCTATCAGGGATGAAAGATCTCAAGCCTCAAGTGCAACAGAGCTGCAGGCACTGACTTTTCCAAAAGATAAAAATCAAAACCCAAAAAGAACTGCAGGTTCACAATGAAATAAAAATCAAGTTTCTCAAAGTGGCTACTTTCCAGAAACATGAATGCTTTAAAGACAAAAACAGGTTGTCATATTTGTCAGGGCAAATAAAAAACCTAGAGCAGGGGTCTCAAGTCTCTCTTTTGTGCTAAGGAACATCTTCCCAATTCCATGCAGCCTGGGGCAAATGAGGACAGAAAAATAATGGGGAAATTGCTGATATGCGTAGCAAATGGGCCATACCCCATTCTGGCATATAGGACCAAACATAGGTAAGGCAACTGAAACATAGGACCAAACATAGAATGGCAATGAAGAGTCTTGGTGCTCTTCTTGGAGCTCCCAAGTTTTCTTGATTGTGAATACTGTTATTCAACCAAATAGTTATTGACCACCTACAACATATTGGGCATCATTCTAGGCTTTGTGAATCCATTAGTGAACAAAACAGAGGAAAAAAACTACTCAAGTGAATGTTAGGTTGAATTAAGCTTTGGAGAGAGTTTCATAAGTAGAGTTTATTATACCTTAGGAAAACAAACGAACAAACAAACAAAAACACTAGAAAGAAAATACAGCCAGGAAAAGATACAGGGAATGCCAGTAGAGTAAATGGTCGATGGGTCCATTTAAATTGGTGCTCATGGAAGGTAAAAGGGAGAAGTGAAAGTTTGAAGAAAGAATCAAAGGAGGGAAGAGAGCAAGTCAGGTATTTGGAAGGTAGAGTGTTAGAAGTAAAGGAAGGAGTGGGACCAGCTGATGGCATAATGGTTACATAGTTGGACTCCCATGTAGTCAACAGTGGTTCCAGTTCTGGACTTGGTGACTTAAAACTCATGCCGGGCATGTGTAGGTGCAAGCTCAAAATCCTGAGAGGAGACAGAGGAGAAGGAATTGTGGCATTGCCATTCCCCCCAAGGAGAGATTTTTTGATTTCTGTCTCTTTGTTTCTGTCTGTCTCTCTGGTGAGTTCATGCACCCTATAGCAAAAAGTCTCTCTAAAAATAAAAAGTAAAGGAAAGAGCAAGTACAGAGATCACAAAAAGGATCTTTGTCAGCAAGGTTCAAAGAACAGCAAGGAGGACTCACAGCTGAACTAAGAAAGTGATAGAGGCAAAAGGTAGAGAGGTCAGAGAAGTACTGTACTTTTGAACCAAATTATGTATGAATTTATAAAATGTCAGTTGTTGCTCTGATGCGGGAAGGGCTTGGAGAGTTTTTAGAGGAGATATGAACATGATCTCACTTAGCTGCTGAATTAAAGACAGAGGATAAAAGCTTAGTGAAATATTCTTGGGATTTTAATATATATATTAATTTTGTTACAATCTACTTTTAGATAATACTAAACTACTTTATATATAATGTAATAACCTTTCAATAGAATACTTCCAGGGACCAGCAGTTAGCATAATGGCTATGTTGCTGGACTCCCATGTAGGCGACCGTGGTTCAAGTCCCGGACCTCGTGGTTTAAACTCATGCCAGGTGCGTGTGTGTGAGTGCCCAAGATCCTGAGAGGAGAAAGGCGGAGAAGGGATTGCGGTGTGGCCATCCTCCCTGGGGAGTGATTTCTCGCTTTCTGTCTCTCTGTCTCTCTCTGTCTTTCTGGCCAGTGCACGTGCCCTATAGCAAAAAAAACCTCTCCAAAAAAAGAAAAAAGAAGTAGAATACTTCCATTCCTTCTTCTTTCCTTTGTTGTATAACTATATTTTAACATTATAAGTCCCTTAATATATTATTATTTTTGGTATAAAGAAAATACTTTTTCAAATAAATATACAGATGAGTAAAAAACATATTTTGTATTTTCCAGTATATTTTCTATGTCTTGTACTCTTCATCTCTTTTTGTAGATCTGAGGTTCCATCTAGTATCACTTTGCGTTATCCTTAAACTTTCTTTATCATTCCTACTGTGCAGATATTCTGAAAATAAGTTCTGTCCATTTTTTTCTGAAAGTTTTGTTATTTTATATTTAAGTTTGAAGAATATTTTCAATAATATAGAATTCTAAATGGACAGATTTTTTTCTGCTACATATTTAATGATGCCATTCCATTGTTTTCTGGACTTTGTTGTTTCTAGCAAAAAATCAGCAGTAATTTTACTTTGTTTCTCTATATTGAAGATGTCTTTTATTTTTGGCTACTTTTAAGACTTTTTGAAAATTATTGGTTGTCCATATTTTGATTATCACATATATCGGTATAGTTTTCCTTGTGCTTAATCCGTTTGGGGTTCACTGAGTTTCTTGGACCTATAGGTTTGAAAATTTCATAGAATTCGAAGATTTTCTTGAGCCAATAATTGTTATGCTCTCTCCTTCCTTTCTTTCTGGAAATCCAGTTACACATATTAGATCACTTGTATTCCTATGGGTCACTGAGGCTCTGTTCAGTATTTTTCATCTTATTTTCTTCTCTCTCTGTGCTGTTAGGATAGTTTTTACTGTGTCTCCAAGTTGTATGATTTTTTTCCCCAAGAGGTCCAATTGTTAAATTCATCTAGTTAATTTTTTATTTTTGATATTATTTTCTTAGGTTAGAATTTTCATTTGTTTCTTTTTTATATTTTCCATTTATCTCATTATCATCCATATTTTAATTTAAATCTCTATACATATTTATAAGAACTGTTTTAAAATATTTCTTTTTTTTTTGGAGCGGTTTTCACTATAGGGCGCGTGCGCTTGCCAGACAGACAGAGACAGAGAGACAGAAAGCGAGAAATCACCCCCCAGAGGGGATGGTCACGCTGCAATCCCTTCTCTTCCATTCTCCTCTCTGGATCTTGGGCACACACGCACGCGCGCCTGGCGTGAGTTTTAAGCCACCGGGTCCAGGATGCGAACCACAGTCGACCACGTGGGAGTCTAGCGACATTGCCATTACGCCAACTGCTGGTTCCCAAGAACTGTTTTAAAATATTTGTCTGCTAATTCCTTTAGTTCTATCATTCCTAGTTCTACTTATATTGACTGATTTAGAAATAAGTGGATATTTTCAAGACTTATTTTAATGCTCTGTTAAGACAGGTCTACCATAGGTTTCACTTTGGAGCTAGTTTAGATACATGAACATCTTAGTATTTAGCAAAGATTCAGAAAGAATCCTATGCTTGTTTCTGGAACAATTTGTAGGCAAAATTCTCTCTTCTCTGGTGCTCTGTACCACAAATTCCAGTGTCCTTCTCTTTCAATAATTCCATCATTTATTTCTTTAGCTCAAAAGTTATACTGACAGTGTGCTGGACTTTGACTGGGTTTTGCTTTTCTGTAGCATAGTCCAAGAAATGCCTGAGTTAAAAGCTGGAGAAATCCTAAGAATCATCTTACTTGTTTTTCTTTTATTAACAAACACAGTCTTACACTGCCAGTTGTTCAACATCCATAGGTTATTATTTTATATTTTGTTCATCTTTCTGGTTTTTTTTCCTATTGTGTTTTATTTTGTTTTGTATTATTTTTGTGAGAGAGCCAGGCTAGAACTAGAACTTCAAAGGGAAGGCCACATGTTTCCTTATATAGATGAAGAAAAAGAGACCCAGGAAAGGGTTAAAGCTTGTTCAAGAACACACTGCTACTGGTAGTAGCATTAAATCCAGAACTTGTGTTTCTTAACTCTAGTTAGGCAGTCCAGTGACTTTCTCACTCCAGCATACCATTCCCACAGAATGACTAGTAGAGGGTAGTGTATTTGTTTCCTAGTTCTACTAAAAGAAACCAATCATCAAAACCAGATAAAATACAAAAATACATTCTCTCCTGGTTCTGGAGACCAAAATTCCAAAATTAAGTGTTGCATATATGGTTACTTCTAGAGAGTCTTGGAAAGGTCCATTCTATAACTTTCTTCTAGGTGTCATTTGTTATCCTTGATGCTACTTGACTTGTGGACAAATCACTCCATTTTCTGCTTTGTCTTAACATGGCCTTAGCCTATGTTTGTTTATGTCTTCTTCTCTTCTACTAATACTTTTCTTTGGATATAGAATTTACCCAGCAAATTCAAGATCATTTAATCTAGAGGCTTTTTACTTGACTCTACTGTAAAGATCCTTTCTCCAATTAAAGTCTATTCACAGGTACTAGGAGTTAGAAAATAGATTAATTATTTCTTTAGGAGAGGACAAAATGCATGAATTATTTTTGGGGAGGGGGCAGCTAACTACAGGTAAAAAAAGGAGGTAAATAATATAGCCAAAGTCACACAATACAATTTGGAAATGTTTACCTCACATAAAAACAAACATGAGTGCTGTCCCCATCTGAGTCTATTTTAGAGAATTTCAAAAGTGTTTATATATGGAGCTCTATGATGAAAAGGAAAAATGCAAAATTAAAGTTAATAATGTTCCATTTCATCTAGGCCCAATCATGTTACTGGTTCACACCTCTTTCTACTTCTTCACCATACATTTAACACCACTGTTAATTCGGGTGACTCACTTAAGATAAAATAAGGAGTGACCGCTTTCATTTAATCTAACCTTTTCTTTCTCTAACAACTATATCAATCATGACTAAAAGGTTGAATCCTAAAAACAGAAACATATAGCAGAAATAAATTCTGACAAGCCCTTACCTATAATGGGAAAAAACGGCATCACTATAAAAACTGTGTTTGATTATAAGATCTAATGCCAGTTTCCAAATGAATATTGAGTAAAAAGAAGTCTATTATGTGACATCTAATTGTTACTTTGGCTATTATTTTTTACTAACCAATAACCTTTGATTTTCAGCATGAACTGTTTTTCTGTGTTTTGTTTTTATTTTTTTTTAGGGTTTTTGCCATAGAGTGCATGCCCATGTCAGAGAAAGACAGAGAGAGAGACACTGAGAGAAAAAAATAAGAAACACCTCTATGTGGGAATGGCTACACCACAGTTCTTTCCCCTTCATTCTCTTCCTGGAATTTTCAACATGCATGCACACACACCTGGTGTGAATTTCAAGCTTCCAGGTCTGTAACTTGCACTACAGTGAGCTGTATGGGAGCCCAGTGCCTTAACCCCACCACTCTAACTGCAGTCCCCATGAACTCTTTAAAGAAAAAAAATTATTTCCAGCTTCCTCAGCAGGCTCAGATGGTGCATTGTAAGATGAAAGTAAAAGCAACAGGGAGAATCACCTGATAGAAAACATTAGCAATAAAGCATTATGACATGACAGTGAAGGCACTTTGTTTTTTAAAAAAAATCCAATATAAATTATTTCACAAGAAAAAAAATTGTTAATTTGTTAACAAAAAATATCTAGAATAGATACCACCCTGAGATCTTTAAACAATGCTCTGAAACATTATTTGCTATAAGCACATTCTCCACATTACAATTGGGAGCACATTCTTTCAAACCACATTTCATCTGGGGATATAAGATCCTATTGGGTACTGAGCAGAAACAGGTAATTTGGTTTGCTTTATGATCTGAACCAAACACAGACATTAAGTGAGGTCAAACTGAACACCTACTGACAATTGTCAAGTCTTTAAAGTGGCAAATAAATGAGAAAATTGGGTTAATAGGAATGATAAAAATAAAGAGGTTCATTTTTAATAAACACGCTACCTATATTAATCCCCATTTTGCCACAACCCCCTCCATTGGATTAGAATGTAATAGCCAATAAGCACGATTTACCTCAAAGTCACAACTTGGTTAAAGGAAATGATTTAGAGAAACATTAATTTAACCAAAAATGAGAATCATGATGAGAAAAGGGTACTCTGGGTATGCCAATTTGAGGTAAGCAAAAGTGGTTGGATATACTGCCAGAGTAATTTAAAAATAAGCCTAATTCCAAGTGACAGAATAATCATAGAATATTGGTGAAACATCTTAAAGTACAGATAGTGAAGGTGAGAGAGAGAGAGAGAGACAGTTACTTGTTCAAGATCATAACATTCAAAACAAAAATAGGATTAGAACCTACACACTTTTCAGTCTGGTGCTCTTTCTACTCAAGCAATTGTTCAAAGCTGTTGGGAGATACTAGAGTTTTTGAATTCACACCTGTGCCCCTTTCCTTCTCTCTTCTCTTCTCCTCCATGATCTCATTCTTTTCTCATAGTTTTTATTCCTGTTGACAGACAAAGTCACCCAAATACATTTCTTCTATGCCAACTTCTCTAAATTCCAGGTTATAGTCAACAGTACTGTTTGTGTGTTTCACAAGCATCTCAAACTTAACATGTATAAATAAAAGTTTTTAATTTTCATCCTTCCCATTACTAATCTTTTTCTCTCCAATTGTTCTTCACCTACTAAATGGAAATACTATCTTACCAGTTCCTGCAGCTAGAAACCAAGGTGTCATCCTTGAACTTGTATCTTCCCTTTACCCTTACCCTATATCCAACTCATCAGTATAACTTCCTAAGTGTATTTCAAATAATGTTTTTATCCATTTAACTGCCACCACCTTAGTCCAGGTCACTCTCATTTCTCTCCAGGACTTCTCCTAACTACTCTCTCTGTTCTGACTTTTCCATTTCTAATTCATTTTCTCCACAGCAGCCAGAGTAATCTTTAAAAAAAAAACATCCCATTTAGAATGAAATAAAACCCCTCATCATTGCCTACAAGGCCAGGCTTTATTTAGCCCCATACTCTCTACCTGATTACATGCCACCCTTTCCCTTGACAACACTGTGGTAGCCATTCTGAACTCTCTAATTCAACAAATGTACCAGGCTCTTTCTACTTAAGGGCCTTTGCACATACTGCTCTCTCTCTGTGAGAATTGCTCCTCCATTCTAAAAGCCTGGTCTCTTTTCTAGTTCAGAATTCATATTATATGTCCTTTATAAAAAGAAGCCTTTTCAGGACCAGCAGTTAGCATAATGGCTATGTCGCTGGACTCCCACGTACTTGACCGCGGTTTGCGTCCCAGAGCCAGTGGCTTAAACTCACGCCAGGCGCGTGTGCGTGCATGCCCAAGATCCCTAGAGGAGAATGGAGGAGAAGGGATTGCAGCTTGGCCATCCCCCCTGGGGGGTGATTTCTCACTTTCTATCTCTCTGTCTGTCGAGCGCACGCGCCCTATAGCAAAAACCTCTCCAAAAAAAAAAAAAAAAAAAAAAAAAAAACCTTTTCAAGCCACCTCGGAGATGTGCTGTTCTCTGCCCTGCGGAAGGCATAGCCAGGAGAGAAAGTAGAAATTAGTTGGCCCTGGGCCAGCAGGTGGTGTGGATAATGTGCTGGATCCCACGTGGCCGACTCTGGTCCCAGACCCAGAGGCTTGAAAAGCACACCTGTGTTTGTGTGTGTGTGCCCAGAATCCTGAGAGGAAAATGGAAGAGAAGTGATGGCTGCATGGCCGTCTCCTCAGGGGGTGACTTTTAACTTTCTCCCTCTCCAGCAAATACACATGCCCTACAGCAAAAGCCCCCCACCACCAAAAAAAAAAAAAAAAAAAAAAGAAGCCTTTTCAAGGCACCCATCTGTACAAGGTCTAGCTTTCTCCTGTTATTCTTTACAGCAGCACTTTAGCTGTTTCCTTCACAGAACTTATTACAAGTTAAAGTCATTTACTGTTTTTAATCACTGTGACATTAATGTATCGCTAGCACCTAGCACATATTACATACTTTATAAGAATTATTTGACATAAAGAAAATAAAAGGATATTATAACACTGCTCTATCTAAAGAGGACATCAAAGATTATGGGCCACAATTCTATTTCAATTTATTTAACATGAGAGAAGGAATATCACAATAGAGGGTTACTAAAACACTGAAAGTTGTCAACTCATATTCTTCAGAGATCCTTGTTAAACAGTGTCTCACCCATCAAGGGTGAATTAAATTCATTCCTGACTCAAATACAGAACAAGATGACTTCACCCGGCCCCTTACAAACTTATGAATTTATGAAAAATCCATAAGCTCTCATTCTTCCAGTACTCTGATAATGAGGTAATTACTCTTTTAATGAAAAAGTAACCCTTTTCATATCTATCCCCATTCAATTATGGACCTCAAAATTGAATTGGAGTCTAATAGACATCAAACACAACTACTTGACAGTTTCCAGCAAAGAAGAGAGAAATATGTAGTGATATCTGGGGACTCGAGGGACAGTGCTGACATAGTGTCTTCTCTAGTAACTCTTCACTATGAACATCAAGTCTTCAGGTATCTATTAGGTGCCTTGTTCATTTTTCAATAGCAGAAGATACAGATGCCTATTCTATCCACCCATGGGTTTTGAAATAAAGTCTTAGTACAGATTCCCTTTGAGATGTGACCATCTCTATTCCTATTATATTGACATAAGTCAGAGGCCTGCACTCTGCCTGACAGCACATCAGTTTCCACTCTGCTATAGACCTGCTCCAGAATCCCAATTTATTTCCCAGTGTCTTAAAATCTATTAAAAACACATCACCAGTGTCTTCCATTGTTGACTGACATCTCACATTGAAAGACTAATTAATAGGATCAGCAGATGGTGTTATGGTTACATCACTGGATTCCCACCTACTTGACCGCGGTTTGAGTCCCAGACCTGGTGGCTTAAAACTCACACCAGGCATGTGTATATGTATGCTCAAAATTCCAAGAGGAGAATGAAGGAGAAGAGATTATGGTGTGGCCATACTCCTTGGGGGGTGATTTCTCACTTTCTGTCTGTCTTTCTCTGTGAGAGTGATTAGATGCACCCTATAGCAAAAATCTCTCTTCAGAAAAAAAAAAAAAGAAAGACTAATTAATCGGACCACAATATTGACATCGCACCTGAATGTGTCCTGAGTCCAAAATCTATACTACCCCCCATGATCCTCTAGTTTATTGATACCGATCAATCACCAGTAGCAGCCCAGATTAAGACCTAAACATTGGGGCCAGCAGGTGGTGTGGTGGATAAGGGTGGGTAAGGATTCCCACATGGCTAACCATGGTTCAAGTCCTGGACCTGGCGGCTTGCTTTCTCACTTCCTTTCTTTCTCTCTCTCTCTTTCTCTCTCTCTCTCTCTCTCTCTCTCTCTCTCTCTCTCTCTCCCTCCCTCCCTCTCTTGTCAAATAAAGAAAATAAATAACAATAACAAATGGAAATAAATAAATAACTTATCCTTAAAAAAAAAAAAAGACCTAAACATCTAGCTACCCTATTCCACAGTCAAAAATGTTCTCTCACTCCTCACTCCTGGGCCTTTTTGCCTAACTCCTCCTTTCCAGAAGTTTTGCAATTGAGTCTGCCCAAGTTATCACACTTACAGATAAATTTACACTTTTACCTATCTTTTTTGGCTTTAATATTTTGTGATTTCTTTGTACATAATTGCCAGTTTGGGGGCATAATCTTGTAAACCTTTATCTTCTGGACAGTAGCATTGGAAAACTTCATTATTTTCAGTTAAGATACAATACACAGTAACAAATGCAGCTTCAAAAAGCTGAACAACTTCTTTCCCCTTGAGAGTTTTTGCACAACTTTCCATATTTGGTACCAAGGACATTTCCTTTCTCTCTTGCTAACATAGAGTACAGCAAGGTTACATTAGCTAATAAAAGCCCTTTGCTGACAAAAGATGCTTTTGTAAAGTAACTCGAAAAAGGAGCTCTGTCGATAGCTTTATTAAAATAAAATGACACATCTTTGTGAAGTTTAAAGTCTCTGAATTATGATAAAAAGTCTGGTCAGTTCCAAATACAATGGCAAGTCTTTCGAGACCCATATTTTGCTCAAGCTGGACTCAACATGCATAACAGATAAAGTATAAATTCAGATTTGCCCAGCCTATCATTTCCTTTCCATATCACATAGGAGCTCCTATGAGAAATACAGATCTAAAGAATAAGATGAGAGGTTCTATACCAAATATCAAATAATGGAAATTATGGAAACTACATATTAAAATCAGTTCGTGAAAGTTATAACAATTAGGTACCATTTTTGCTCATCAGATAGGCAAGAATTATTAAATTTGAATGTTGGTCAATACTCACAGAAATTATATTCTCCTACGACATTACTGGGACAGTACATTTGCCTTTCTAGTAGGCATTTTGATAGTAAGTATTAACATGTAAAATTCAGATACCCTTTGAGGTATTTGAGGGAAATACTTGTATGTGTGCAGAAAGGAGCCTTAACAAGGATGCTTATTATAGCATGGTCATCGAGAATCACCAAAATGCCCATCACTAGGGGAATGGCTATGGGTACACTTATGCAGCAGTATAAAATATTGAGATAAGGACCAGCAGTTGTTGTAATGGTTATATGGCTGTACTCCCATGTAGTCGACCATGGTTTGAGTCCCAGACCCGGTGGCTTAAACTCACGTCGGGCACATGTGCATGTGTGCCCATGATCCTGAGAGGAGGATGAAGGAGAAGAGATTGCAACGTGGCCATCCCCCCCGGGAGGTGATTTATCGCTTTCTGTCTCTGTCTCTCTGTCTTTCTGGCGAACACACATGCCCTATAGCAAAAACCTCTCCAAAAAAAAGATGAAACTAAATAAAATATTGAGGTAGATTTACATGTACAATGACTGGAAAAGATAGGTACACAATAATGCAAAAAGTATAATTCTACATGTATAAAAAACAAAAACCTATTTAAATATTTACATATGTAAAAATATGCACTAAAATAAAATATATTGGGTTGTCAGAAAAGTCATGATGTATTTTTGCATAGAAAAATACAATATTTATTTAAACAGATATATAAAGGTTGTCAAGAAAATATTTTGAAGTAAATTGTAAATAAATATGACTTAGGGTGCACATGTGTCCAAAATCCCAGGAGGAGAATGGAGGAGAAGGGATCGTGGCATGACTATCCCCTCCTGGGGGTTATTTATCATTTTCTGTCTCTCTATCTCTCTCTGTATGTCCAGCGAGCGCATAAACCCTATAGCAAAAATCTCTCTCTAAAAAAAAAATGACCTATTTGTAAATCACATATCTGATAATCTATATCTGATATAAGCCTGATACTACTACATATCTGATAATTGATGAAGATATTTACATACATTTATAAATACTATATCTGATATATGATTTGTAAATCATATATCAGCATATATAATGTTTACAACTCAACAAAAAGACAAATAACTCAATCTTAAAATAAACAAAATATTTGAGTAGCTATTTCTGCAAAGAAAGAATACAAATGGCCAACAGGCACATGAAAAGATGTTTAAGATTATTATTCTATGTTCAAGATCATTAATAAGTAAAAGTCAAAACTACAATAAGATACCACTTCATGGCAACCAGCAGTTAGTATAATGGCTATGTCGCTGGACTCCCACGTAGTCAACCGCAGTTCGCGTCCCGGACCCGGTGGCTTAAAACTCACGCCCGGCGTGTGTGAGTGCGTGCCCAAGATCCCGAGAGGAGAATGGAGGAGAAGAGATTGCAGTGTGACCATCCCCCCGGGGGGTGATTTCTCGCTTTCTGTCTCTATGTCTCTGTCTGGCGAGCGCACACGTCCTATAGCAAAAACCTCTCCAAAAAAAAAAAAATTTAAAAAAAAGATACCACTTCATAACACTAGGATGCCTACAGTCAAAAAGACAGATAATAAAAAGTGTTTACAGGGATGTGGAGAAATTGGAATCCTCATAGACATAAAAACCTATACAGGAATATTCATAAGGCATTATTCATAACAGCCTAAAAAGGAACACAACCTAAATGGAGATCAACTTATAAATGGATAAATAAAATAAGGTATATCCAAATAAGAGAATAATATTCCACCATAAATAAGAATTAAGTCTAAAGAATGGATGAAGCTCAGAAACATTAATCTAAATGATAGAAATCAGGCACAAAGAGCTTTTCATATGATTTCATTTACATGAAATGTACAGAAAAGGCGAATCCATAGTATATCAGTTATTTCCAGGGTCAGACGGTGGGAGTAATAGGAAGTGACTACTAAAGGTGTAATGAAAATGTCCTGAAACCAATAGTGGTGATGACTGTATAACTGTGACAATACTATTTAAAAAAAAGATACCACTTCATACCACTAGGATGCCTACAGTCAAAAAGACAGATAATAAAAAGTGTTTACAGGGATGTGGAGAAATTGGAATCCTCATAGACATAAAAACCTATACAGGAATATTCATAAGGCATTATTCATAACAGCCTAAAAAGGAACACAACCTAAATGGAGATCAACTTATAAATGGATAAATAAAATAAGGTATATCCAAATAAGAGAATAATATTCCACCATAAATAAGAATTAAGTCTAAAGAATGGATGAAGCTCAGAAACATTAATCTAAATGATAGAAATCAGGCACAAAGAGCTTTTCATATGATTTCATTTACATTAAATGTACAGAAAAGGCGAATCCATAGTATATCAGTTATTTCCAGGGTCAGACGGTGGGAGTAATAGAAAGTGACTACTAAAGGTGTAATGAAAATGTCCTGAAACCAATAGTGGTGATGACTGTATAACTGTGACAATACTAAGAAGCACTGAACTAGAATACTTTAAAAGTTTGACTTTCATGGTCTGCAGATTGTATTTCAACAGAGCTGTCATTAAAAAAATTCAAACAAAAGTCAATGTAAATAAGTGGAATGGAATATAGAAAACTACAGCATAGTAAAGAAAGGGTGATAATTCAATATATAATTCACAATAATCAGAAGAGCAGATTTCAAAGGTGCAGAACAGAAAGTAAAAATAAACACTGAAGTTAGTGGATATGATTTTGCCCTAATTTTATCAGTACATACAGTATACATGCTTTGAAAAACCATACTTTAACCCATGAATATGTCTAGTTATTTGTATAAATTAGAAATTACAATAAATTTATTATCAAAAAATTTTAAAGGTTTTAAAGAATACCCACCAAATTAGTAATAGCAGTTACTTTGAAGGGAGGGATTAATATATTTCTAAGAATAAAAATAGATTCATATATTTCTTATTACTTACATAATTGAAAATATGTTAAAAAGCAAAGAAAGAAAAGTCCTAGGCACCACTTAAAATGTTGTTGTATTAAGAGAAATGCATACTGATACATTTACTTTTCCTACTTATGACGTAAAATCAGATATTCACTCCAAAAAAATAAACATTTGGGAGCACATTTCTAGGCCCTGTGTCTATAAAAATGCTTAAACAATTTTCCTTATCTTCTAGGAATTTGTGATACACATGAGTACAGACATGTACACATTGAATTGTTAAATAGTTTGATACATTTATATGCTACTAGCATGTACTTTTTTACTATTTTTTTATTTTTAATTTATTATTATTTTTTATACATTCAATCACTATACATCATTTAGTTTGTAGAGTTTACCCAACATGAAATACACTTCAGACCAGTCCAGTTGAGAATACTATACATGTTATCATCCCACAAATCTTACTTCTCTATTTTCTCCCTAATTTCCTGCCCTACACTCACACTCTTCCCCTCTCCCACCCTCCTTCCATACTGTCTCCAGTGAATACTAGCATGTACTTCTAACTCTGGAAACATAGGAACAATGAATCAAGGGAGAGGAGGTGGAGTTTATAAGGTAGGTAGCCATTAGCCAAGCACAGAAGAGATAAAAGCAGACAGGGAGCAAGAACAGTGTGGGCAAAAGCCTGCAGTTGTGATGGTCCATGACATTTTCAGAGAACTGTGAACATCAGTTGCTGTGGCTATAATATAAGAGACACTTGGTAGGGAAATTTCTTACAGGAAGGGTAGGCTGAAATCAGACTGAAAAGGACATTAAATGATGCCTTGCTATGAAATTGGGTCATTATGTTGGAAAAGAACAAAGAAAGGAAGAAAAACAGATAGAAGAGACTAGAGACAGGAAAATACGTTAGGGATTACTGAGTTAAACAAGCAGGAGAGAAGATCTTGTGAATAAGAGCAGAAGCAATGGCAGTAGAGTAGAGATCAGCTTCATGAAATAATTCAGAGACAGAAAAGGCAGAACTTGGTAACTAGGCGGGGAGGGAAGAAGGCAAGTTGCAATATTTCCCAGAAGCCATTAGTTATCAGAGCACATTTAGGAAGATTATGGTCGGACTTGCTTGCTCCCCAGGAAATAAAATGACATGGAAGAAAGGGATTCATATCCAGTAGGCAGAAATACGTCCTGTACTTTGCATGCGTCTGGATAGATAGAATCTCCTGAGCTCCAGCTATTCTAACATCACGTACTGGGCCAAAGAATATCTGTTAGCATGTGTTAAGTACATAATAGGATATGTGCCATGTACTGTGCCAATACTTTCTGTGTATACGTTCACTGAATCAAAGGACATTCCTTCCTAGAGACAGAAAACCAAGGCTTGCTGAGATCAAGAAACCAGTTACAAAACCTCTGAAGTCTGACTTCAGAGGCCAGTGATCTAAATCACTGTGCACTCCCGCTCAGACAATGCCTTTGAGAGGCTGAATTAAGCAGCTTCACTTTCTTCATTTCCAATAAAGTCAAGTCAGATTATAAGCTTGGCCTCCTTTGTCTCTCACCAGATTCAGCAGACCTTCAGAGCATCCATCACTTTCTTCCACTTGAAATCAAAGCAATGCTTCAGTCTTCTGAGTGACTTCCATGATGTCTTCATTGGCCACATGAGGCAGATATAGACATCAATGTGCAACATGGCTCTACAGCCTGCTGGGGAATGCAGGCGATACCAGGGGACTTTCAGCAGCTTCTTTTGGGTCCATATGCTTTAGCTTTGAATACTCAAGAATTCAGAGCCTCACCAAAGTAATCATAGGTTGTTCTCTACCATCTAGCATATATTTGCTCCTTTTCCATTAGCATCATCCCTAATCTTCTCTTGAGAACCACATATAGTTTAGGCTCAGGCTATATTGCTGGGTTTGATGTACTTTATCTCTACTTTCATGGGTGAGCACATTACTCATGCTTGACCAACCAGAGAGCATCTTACCTCCTTTGCCCCAGGAACTGGTTCAAGGTTGGGCCTGCACTATAATTCAGTCCAGGGAGAATCAGGTCCAGGACACTTTTTCAAATTGGCCAGAAAGAAAAACTCTCTATTTCCTACATTTAGACCTATAAGGAAGAATAGCTAAAGCTCCCAGGAATATCAACATGCCAAAACTCTTATCTAAGCGGGTAGCCAAATCAAGCCACTCCTGAAACCTAAGCTGAACTTTTGAGCTGATTACATAAGTTAGCACATTCCCGTTGATGTTTAAGCTATTTTGAATTTCTGACATCTGCAACGAAAACCAAACAAACAAAAATCCCAAGAAATAAAAACCTAAAACACCTGCCTTAAGGACAACTACAAAGTGCTGATGGGACCAGCAGCTGGCTTAATGGCTATGTTGCTGTACTCCCATGCAGTCGACCGCAGTTCGAGTCCTGAACCCAGTGGCTTAAACTCATGCCAGGCTCATGTGTTTGCTCAAGATCCCATGAGGAGAATGGAGAAGAAGGAACTGTGGTGTGGCCATCCACCCTGGGGGGTGATTTCTTGCTTTCTGTCTCTCTGTCTCTGTCTTTCTAGAGAGCACACATGCCCTACAGCATAAACCTCTCCAAAAAAAAATTTTTTTTAAGTGCTGAATAGGCAGCCAAGCTAGACTTCCTAAAAAAACAAACAAACAAGCAAACAAACAAAAATTTAGAGGGGGTTGTTACTTCCGAGGCATTTACTGGTGAGACATGCCTAAAAGAAGCAGCTAATGTAAGAGTTGTCACACCCAAAGATGCTTAGCACTGGCCTTGTAAACAGTACATTATGTAGAGCAGCTGTGGGACCTAAGCAACAAAAGAATAGGTTAAATTATTTCTATGCACATAGCATGACTATGCTGTCAGTCCAGCTTTCTGGTAAATGCAATTTCTTCTATCCTGGAATTGGACATGTAAGTCTTCCCCCTCAAAATGTCCTCCATCCTAGCATTGGACATGTAAGTCTTCCCCCTTAAAATGTCCTCCTCCTTCAAACCCAGCTGTTCAAATCCTAGCCATTTTCAAATTCCACTTCTTGTTTCACTTCCTCCAAAGAATCCGCTCTGGTCATTGTTGCCTTCATTGCCATCTTCTTTGAATTCCTCTAATGTTCCTAATACCACCTTCATGGGTTCCAGATAAAAGAAGTGAGTTTACTTGAGAAGTTATTCCTGAGGCTTGATTTCCATAGGTGTTACAGGCCTACTGGGAGGAGGGAAAGAGGAGAATCAGGTCCAGGACACTTTTTCAAATTGGCCAGAAAGAAAAACTCTCTATTTCCTACATTTAGACCTATAAGGAAGAATAGCTAAAGCTCCCAGGAATATCAACATGCCAAAACTCTTATCTAAGCGGGTAGCCAAATCAAGCCACTCCTGAAACCTAAGCTGAACTTTTGAGCTGATTACATAAGTTAGCACATTCCCGTTGATGTTTAAGCTATTTTGAATTTCTGACATCTGCAACGAAAACCAAACAAACAAAAATCCCAAGAAATAAAAACCTAAAACACCTGCCTTAAGGACAACTACAAAGTGCTGATGGGACCAGCAGCTGGCTTAATGGCTATGTTGCTGTACTCCCATGCAGTTGACCGCAGTTCGAGTCCTGAACCCAGTGGCTTAAACTCATGCCAGGCTCATGTGTTTGCTCAAGATCCCATGAGGAGAATGGAGAAGAAGGAACTGTGGTGTGGCCATCCACCCTGGGGGGTGATTTCTTGCTTTCTGTCTCTCTGTCTCTGTCTTTCTAGAGAGCACACATGCCCTACAGCATAAACCTCTCCAAAAAAAAATTTTTTTTAAGTGCTGAATAGGCAGCCAAGCTAGACTTCCTAAAAAAACAAACAAACAAGCAAACAAACAAAAATTTAGAGGGGGTTGTTACTTCCGAGGCATTTACTGGTGAGACATGCCTAAAAGAAGCAGCTAATGTAAGAGTTGTCACACCCAAAGATGCTTAGCACTGGCCTTGTAAACAGTACATTATGTAGAGCAGCTGTGGGACCTAAGCAACAAAAGAATAGGTTAAATTATTTCTATGCACATAGCATGACTATGCTGTCAGTCCAGCTTTCTGGTAAATGCAATTTCTTCTATCCTGGAATTGGACATGTAAGTCTTCCCCCTCAAAATGTCCTCCATCCTAGCATTGGACATGTAAGTCTTCCCCCTTAAAATGTCCTCCTCCTTCAAACCCAGCTGTTCAAATCCTAGCCATTTTCAAATTCCACTTCTTGTTTCACTTCCTCCAAAGAATCCGCTCTGGTCATTGTTGCCTTCATTGCCATCTTCTTTGAATTCCTCTAATGTTCCTAATACCACCTTCATGGGTTCCAGATAAAAGAAGTGAGTTTACTTGAGAAGTTATTCCTGAGGCTTGAGTTCCATATGTGTTACAGGCCTACTGGGAGGAGGGAAAGAGAAATTTGGAGTCATGAAGTCATCAAGAGGTCTGCATTTTAACATATGAGGAAAGAATGATAATATTACATGGCTTTGCAGATCCACAGAAGGACACATGCTCACCATGAGTCCAAGCTATGGGCACTTATACTTTGAGCACAGAGGGCCAACTGCCCCACTTTAATTCCTCCCAAGTACTATCAGACACACTGCAGAAGCAATGCTAAAAATAAGGCTAAACATGCACATCGAGAGTCCAGAAAGCCAGACTCCAGTGGACACCAAAGAGTCTTTGGGCCTACTTCAGTAGGAAAGCCCCCAGGCACACAACCAACCAGTAATATCCCTGAGGAGAGACACTATGAAGAGTAGCTGCTAGGTTGTGAATACAAACAAAATGAAAATCTTTTGCCTGGAACTGTTTTACAAAGAGCAGCTAGACTTTGGCTGGGGAACATTTCCTGGTGGAGGCTCAACTTTTTGCCCTTCCAACATGAAAAGTTGTACGCCACTGTGTTCAGGATAATGGACTATGGACTGACAGACCTGGGCTATAATAACAGCTCTGCCCCTGCCTATTGTATGACCTAGGGGAAATCTCTTAACCACTCTAAACATCAGTTTTATCACTCATAAAATCAGGATAATACTACCACCTAACAAGTGTATTGGGCAAATAAAATGACATAGTGCACGTAAAGGATTTCACTCCATGGCTGGCACAAGGTAAATGGCTTAGTAAGTGTTAGGTATCATCAGCCTAATTGTCATTATCCAGGGAAGATTGCAAGGATTAGAAGCAGTTGGTGTGTCAAGACACCAATCACTGAAAAGGAGATAAGGAATTACTCTGGAAACCCAGAGCAGTAGGTGGCCCGGGCTTGACTGGGAGCTCATGCTGATCACTGAGAACTTCTACTACAGAGACCTCTAATTCCATTGGGGGTGTTTATAAAGAACGATTACAGAGATTCTATCTTGAATTGTTTGTCAATTTTTCCACATGCCTTACTTTTGTTTGATTATAAACTTATAAAATAATGAATCCAATATCTTTAAGTTTTTATTAAACCGTTCACTGAGTCTAAATCAAAGTCATAGGTTCTTCCTTTATTATCTGATTGGCTCTAAGGGCCAGAGTGAGTTGCTGTAGTCATTCTCACAATGTCAGAAAATCCTTCACGCTATCAGAAAAGTGTAAGAAGAAAAGACACAAAGATTAAACTGAGGATATGGCAACATAATAGATACATAATAGATCTATAAAGACAGAATGTACTGGGAGTCTTAAAAATATTCATATCCTTCAACACAATAATCTATTCCTAGGACTCATCTTACAAAAAATTATCTAAAGAATAGAAGAAATTTGATGTGGAAAGCCATTCTTGCAACAAAATATATAAGCAGCAAAAAATTTAAAACAATCTAAATATGCCATAATAGGGGATACATTAAATACACTATAGGTTGTCTTCCATGTAAATCAACTATTATAAATAATGCTTAAAAGCATTTTTTTAAATGATAGCATATGCACATAAGGGAGAAGGAAAGAGAGAGAGTGAAAAAAACACTCTATACAGACTCTTATCATGCTGTGATTCCTTTTGTCCAGTCTTCCAGCTCTTCAAGATATTGGGCACCTGGACTCAACAGGTATATTTTCAGGCCATTCCAGGGATCTGAATCCCTCACTAGTCATGTGGCTTCTAGTGTTATAGTCTAGCACATTAGAGATGGCACTACCTAAGCTGAACCAAGAAGCATTTTAAAATGCTTACTAAGAGCTTCTAATGTAATATTCAAGGGAGAAAAATCTGTATAAAAACTATGACCTCAGTTATGCTTAAATGCATAGAATATTAATAATGGTTATTTTTGAGTAATAAGATTTTGGGTAGTTTTTATCTTCTTGTTTATACTTTATATTTTCTATTTGTCAAGTTTTCTACACAATAATGTATTACTTTTGTAATCAGAAAAAAATGTTAAAATACTATTTTAAATTATGTTTATGAAAGATCACCTGATACAAGGACCAAATAAAGGTGGTACTTCTAGCTAGATCCTGGTCCAGGTCATGACGGATTATTACCTATGACCTGTCCATAGCAGGTAGCAAACTGACCAACTGGTAAAGTATTCCAGCCATCTTCATCTCTATAGGACACTAGAACATAAAAATAAAGAATTCTAAACTCTCAACTGAGTTGATTCCAAATCTTGGCTATTGATAATAGTGCTGAAATAAACACTGGAGTGCACATATCTTTACAATGTACTGACTTGCTTTCCTTTGGTATATGTCTAGTACTGAGACTGCTGGATCATATGGCAATTCTGATTTTTAGTTTTCTGAGGAACTTTCATACTGTTTCCATAATAGCTGTGCTAATTAGATTGCCACCAACAGCATAAAGGAGTCCCCTTCGCCATATCCTCATCAGAATTTGGTCCATCAATGGACAAATGGATATATATCTATATCTATATATCTCACTTTGTGTGTGTGTATTCTGAATAAAGTGCAATACTGTTCAGCCATTAAAATAAATAAAATCCTGTCATTCAAGGTATTATGGACAAACCTGGTAGGCATTAAGTAAAATAAGCCAGACAAAGAAAAAGAAAAATCATATATTCCCACTCTTATTTCGGAAGTAAAAAACATTACTTCATATAAAGGGTGAGTAGAGTAATGGTTATGAGAAGCAGGAAAGCGTAGAGGAGAAGAGGGGGATAGAGAGATGCTGGTTAATAGGTACAAAATTATAGTCAAATAGAAGAAACAGATTCTAATGTTCCAAAGCACAGGAGAATAATTACAGTTAACAAAAATTCATTACATTTCAAAATAGCTAAGAGTTTTGAATGAACACAAAGCAATGATGAATGTTTGAGATGATAGTATTGTTAATTACTCTCCCCAACACAAAGCAATGATTAATGTTTGAGATGATAGTATTGTTAATTACTCTGATTTGCTCATGTACTGAAAATGCACAATGTATACCATTAATATGTACAATTAATATGTGTCGATTAAAATAATAATAAAGAACTACCCCCACAGTTCAGTGTTTAAGGGAGCTGCATCACACATGGCCAATCAGTTTTAATCCTGACCCCAAGGGCTTAAAAAACGTGCTATGCAAATTGTGTGTGCATACACAAAATCTTGACAGAAAGGAAAAAAAGAGGAAAAAGCATTATGGCTTAACCACACCCTGCTGTAGGAGTGCTTTCTGACTTTCTCCGGTGAGTACATATGCACTCTGAAAATAAAAACATTAAATAAACAAGAGTAATAAAAATAAACTCTTCCCTGGGACAAAGGAATATGAATCTCTGTGATATGGCTACTATCTTCTGATAGGGGGGAAAAAATAAATAAACAAGTCTCACTCTCATTCAAGACACACTTAGTTTCTCAGTCAGTTTAACTTGCCGTATCCTTTTCAATTCATTGAAGCTAAGGCTTGTTTCCTTGTCCCTATCCTGCCCAAACAGCCCACTGTGGGCTCTAACCTACTACTCCCACCACAGACCACTTTTTCCAGACTGAGTTCTGAAAAGCACCTAAATGCTCAAATCATATCACTTTGGTCTTTTCTTATGTCTTCCAAATATCCATGGCACCTGATAATTAGTAAACTATAACTTTAGTGTTTGTGTTAATTACTACCAAGCTTTGTTCACAATATCACTTAATGATAACACATTTCAAGAAAGAAAGATTTGTCATTTTCTCAGTTATAAGTATAGCTAGATAAGATTGTTTATGTGCTTACTGGAAACAACATTTTAAATATTTGTTTTGTTTAAAACTTCATTTAATAACGCATTGCCAGTCAGTCTGCTAGTTTTTTTTTTGTTTTTTTTTGGAGAGATTTTCACTGTAGGGCGCGTGCGCTCACCAGACAGACAGAGAGAGACATAGAGACAGAAAGCGAGAAATCACCCCCCAGGGGGGATGGTCACGCCGCAATCCCTTCTCCTCCATTCTCCTCTCAGGATCTTGGGCACGCACGCACACGCGCCCGGCGTGAGTTTTAAGCCACCGGGTCCGGGACACGAACCGCGGTCGACTACGTGGGAGTCCAGCGACATAGCCATTACGCTAACTGCTGGTTCCCATGTCTGCTAGTATTTTATAAAATTTTTCTTTTTAACTGTTACAGTAGCTATGTTTTCCTGATAATGAAAAAGAATTCCTGAGTTGTTTCCTTTTTTCCTTCAGAATTTCAGTGGATATTCATTGTAAATCCTGATAAAAATGACTTATTATTATTTTTCAATATTCTTACTATCTGTCTGCTAACCAGTTCATTAAAAATTCAACTCAAAAAGCAAGTTCTTATACAGACAATGTTAATGTGCTAGTATAGAGACAAGAACGTATGACTACTTTCACAGAAGATCAGCTGAAGAATAGTTTGAAAACTGTCTAGAGACAGTAAGATATTCTAAAAATGCTGCAAACATCCATTCTGACCCTCTGACTATACTGAGCACAAACTCAGGATTTCAGCATCCTTCACTACTACCTAATGATAAAAAAAATCACCTCTATATGCATTATTTATGAGAACAGTTAAGTAGATAAATAATAAAGTCTCTTGGCACTTCAAAGGGAAATGAAGAAAATGTGAGTAAATATAAAATCAGTTTATCAGATATGTTTTTAAATCATGGCTGTTAGAGTCAGAGGAATCTCAAAAGATCATTTCACTCCATCTGCTGGCATTATGCTGATAAGGTGTTGCTCGGTCCATATGAGCAAAGAAGCAATCCCAGAAGGTTAAGGGGTAAGCTTATTGGCTCACAGCTGATTAGCATCGAGAGGCAAAGTGAAGACAGATTTCAGTTTCCAGTATCTTCACGCAAGCCTCTTCCCACTGTGACAAGCTATTTCTCTGCTAAAAATTATTCTGTCTGGAGCATTAGTAGGTCATTCCCATATCCATTCTATATTTTTGAGCAAGTACTGTTTGCAGTGAGTTTGCTAGTTATATGAACACAAAAGGAAAATTACACGTAGTCTTAGCACTTGAAGACCTCACGATCCAGCAAGGAAAACGTCAATAAAATAATACAGTACTAGCATAGCAATATGAGCAAAGTGCTCTAGGAACATAGAAAAAGGAGCAACGAAGTCTGCTTACAAAGGGTAGAGAAGTTACTCAGAGGAGTTAAACCCCAAGTAAGAAGGGGGTATTTAGGCAGAAGGAACCATGAGAACAAAGGTGTAGATGAGAATGATGTATTTGAGAAGTAGCAAGCATAAAGCATGAAGGATACTCCACATCAAAAACAAACCAGCTTTCGCTTTTACACAAACCTAACAAGATAAAGCATCCTCATAACTATACACATTTAGGACCTATCTGTTTCACAGGCCTTCTCTAGGACAGAACGGTGTTTTCCTTGCCTTTATCTATGTAGTGTCCTCTACTAGGAAAGCCCTTTTCGTCTTCCTCTATGCCAACTCCTTATTGTCCTTCTTGATGAATTGCCAACATTAGCTCTATTCCAAATTTCCTGGGACAGTTTATCATTCCTTCCTTTGTGCTTCTATAATAATTCTTACATCCCTGTTAGACAGTATTTTAATATTTGTTTACATCCTTGCTAGTCTATCTCCAAAAAAGTCTATGAAAGTCTAAAAGACAATAGGCCTTTAAATAATTGTATGCTTGTTAAATACATGAATGAATGAATGACCTTTTATATGAAAAGCTAGGTGCTTAGGGTGATAGAGAGCAGGCACAGTATAAGTTATCAAGGGAAAAAGACAGACACATAAATAACTCATAAGTGAAAGAACAAATTTCAGGACCTCCAGGGAAGCTTTTCCACTCAACTGAAGTCCTGAGATTCAAAATCTTTCATGCACAACTGCTTTGGCATTGAATTGAAATCACCCAGATAGATTAAAAAACTCAGATTCTTTTCTTATTTCAGTCTTAGAGCTCATAAAGGGTGGTCTATAAAGACAGATCTTTGAGTATGATTTAGTTATATTAAACAGAATTGTAAGGAAGAGAAAATGACTGTCTGGTCTTTCTTTCATCACTGGGCATGTAATCCATTATAAAGGTGTTAAACTCACTGGTAAGTGTTAAAATGAGGGGAAATGAGTCTACAGACAAAATAAGCACTGACACAATAAACCAAAATTAATGTTTGACGAATCCTCATTCTCAGCCTTATTGTCTCAATTTATTATTCTTGTGAATTATCAGAAAGTGAAGCATAGCCGCTGCTCCTAAAAATAATGATTTTATTAAACTTTATATGTGTGAAAGTACCTGAAGACAGTGCCTCTTGTTTGACCTCATGAGCTACTCAAGTTACTAAATCTCAGGGTTAATGAAATATCTTATTAACAGTGCCCAATGTCAGTGGATGTGTTATTAAACTGACTGTGTCACACAGGCCTCAATACTTAGGTCATCCAATCCTTTCTTCCACCCACTTCTCTTGGCAATAAAAGCAGAAATTGTAGTGTCTAGAATTATTAGAAAAATAATTATAAAAACATGGTCATTCTGGAATGGCTTTGTGTAAATGGCAAAGAAGCTACTGCCAGACAAAGTGCCACACACTAGAAAGAAATAACTGATAGATGATAGATAGTGCATTACTCTGATTGGAGTACGCCATACATAATCTGTTCAGCTGACTATAACAAAATACCATAAAGTGAGTATCTTTTTTTTTAACCTGTTTATTCATTTGTTAATTTCAATTTTACCAGAGAGGGACAGAGAGAGAGAGAGAGAGAATGGGAAAGCAACCTGCTAATTCTGGGACTAGAACTACGGTTGGCCATGTGGGTATCCAGCCCCCTTAAGCATCACCCCACCTGCTGGCCCCAAAGTGGGTATCTTATAAGCAACTGAAACTTATTTCTCACGGTTCTGAGAAGTCCATAATAAAGGAAAGGACAAATCTAGTGCCACATCTAACAAGAGCTGGCTTTCTGGTTTATAGATGGCATCTTCTCTCTGGGTTTCCACATGGTGAAAGGAGCAAGGAACTCTGTGGCCTTATTTATAAGGGCATTAAACCCATTCACAAGAGCTATGCCATCATGATCTAATTTCTTCCCAAGGATGCCACCTCTTACTACCATCTCATTGAGTATGAGATTTCCACACATAAATTTTGAGACTACACGAACATTCAGACTATAGCAGGCTGCCATTAAAATATAAAAATAAAAAATACCACAGACTGGGTTGTTTTACCAGAAATTAACTTTCTCACAGTGTTTGAGGCTAGAAGTCCAAGATTAAGGTACCAACAGAGTTTTTCCTCTGTGTGTTTGCCCAAAAAAAGAAAGCTCTCTGTTGTCTCTTCTTCTTATAAAGACTCCAGTTCTGTCAAGTTAGGACCTCATTCTTACAACCTCCTTTAATCTTAACTATTTCCTTAAAGGCCCTATATTCAAATACAGTCACGTTGGGGTTACGGTTTCAACCCTAATTTGCTTTTGTTAGGAAGGGGACACAATTCAGTCCATAATAGATGATGGATAGATAGATAGATGATAGATAGATAGATAGATAGATAGATAGATAGATAGATAGATAGACAGATAGATAGATAGACAGACAGATGAATGGTTGGGTAAGTATATAGATAAGTAGATAGATAGAAGGAAGGAAGAAAAAAGAAAAGGAGGAAAGAAGGAGGGGAGGGAGGGAGGAGAAAGGGAGGAATGAAGGAAACCTTTACCATTAATTTCCTAAGGATGTAGGACTAGTATTAGATTTAAATCTGCAGGAAGTAAACCATTGCCTATGAGGATAATACCTAAAAAGTGTTAGAAAAGCACCACATTACTACAAAATGCTTCATGCACACACATGGCCCACAGTACCTAAAATTGCATGTTAATCATTCAACACACTTTTATTGAGCAAGAACGTTGGTACTGACAAGTTTACAGAGTATATTAACTGAATCACATCACATGCTGAAGATGTTTATATCAGAAACTTCAAAAAAAGTTTCTGAAAAATGGAATTAAAGTTCAAGTTTATTTTAGTGCAAATAAATTTTGAAATCTGTGCATAATTCTTTCATAATATACATTTACATGAACTTTTTGAAGGCCCCCTTGTATTCTCTTATAGAAGAAAGAATCTATGCATTTACAAACTTGTTCTTAGCTTGTATTGCATGAAGGCTCACATTGGTACTTTTTAAAAAATCACATATCCTGTAATTTTATCCTCTAAATCTAAATAGTTTTGGGAAGAGGGGGAATTGCTGGTATACACACACACACACACACACACACGATTAATTATAAATAGTAAATATAAATATATCTATATCTATATAGCTATATATCTACAAATGACTCTGAAATAGAGCTAGTCTGGAAAAAACAGTTCTACCTAATGGGATAACCACTTTCTTTTTCTTCTAAATAGCAATGTTTCTAAAGGATTATATGACAATCCTACTACCTCAGTGTAAATGAACTTCCCAAGAAGCTAATAATAAATGACCCAGGACAGTATGAGATTACTGGATGGGAAGAGATGAGTGATTTAAGATAATGTACATAAAACTTCATAGCATATATGAAATTCCTTTGTAAATGTAAGAAACAGGTGACCATTTCACAAGGCAGACCATTCCATTTGAAAGGCTTCCAAATACTGAGCCAATACCTATTTTTCTGTTAACTATCTTCCCCTAAATCCACTTCTACACTTTTTACTCCCTGTCTTCTCTAGAAGTTTTCGAGGGAACTCCATATTATCTTAGTTCTACCACCACAGCCCGGTGGAATGCTTATGTAAATGTAGACCAACGCTGATCAGGTTCACTCAGTCTTGTCCCACAATAGGTGAAAGTCTGGAATTAATCCTTTTGGCATTGCTCCTGACTTCAGTGGGGTATATGCCCAGGGAAGCTATGTATCTGTTAAGCTGCAGTCTTCCCTTTAACCCCACTCCCCAGATCCCAGACTAATCCATTAAATTGGACTTCTGAGTTTCCTCTTCCCCACTACAGTTTTCATAGTAACCTACCCTACTTGGTTGAGACCTGACATTGTCCAGCTGTTGCCACTTGTACATGTCAGGGTTGGTTTCTGTCCTGTGTACATGTGGTTAGTGGCTGGACTCCATTTTTTTCACTTTTGACATGCCCAAACTGCAATGTGGACTCTATCTAGATCATTGATTTTTAATTGGGACAGTTTTGGCTAGAATGGAGTATTTTAGAAATTGTGGATGACAATGTTTGGTTGCCACAACAATAAAATCTGCCTGCTTCCACATCATCACTCCATTTTTATTGGCCTTTAAAGTGTGGATGCCTGGGAAAATAGACACTTCACAATGAATGCAATGGGTAGTCAACTTAAGGGTCAGTTGTACTGTAGGGTTATTGGGAAAGTCATGATGCATTTTTGCATAGGAAAAATATGTCATTACTTTTCCAATAATCCAATATACTCCTCTGGACATTTGTGCAGATGAAAAACTTCTTTGTTGCCTCCCAAGCCTAAATATTAATTTTACTTTACATATAATCTCATAGTACTTTTTTGCAATAAGCTGGATCTAGTTGGAAACTTTATTAAGAATTATTTGTTATCGGGACCAGCAGTTAGCATAATGGCTATGTCCCTGGACTCCCACGTAGTCGACCGTGGTTCGAGTCCCAGACCCGGTGGCTTAAACTCACGCCGGGCGCGTGTGCGTGCGTGCCCAAGATCCCGAGAGGAGAGTGGAGGAGAAGGGATTGTGGCGTGGCCATCCCCCCTGGGGGGTGATTTCCTGCTTTCTGTCTCTCTGTCTCTCTGGCGAGCGCATGCGCCCTATAGCAAAAACCTCTCAAAAAAAAAAAAAAAAGAATTATTTGTTATCAAATTCACTTCACCAATAATAAAATGACATCCTTGGTATTTGAGTCACAAGTAAAAAGCCCCTAAACCGGTCTACATTTGTGATTTCCATTCTTCATATAGGTACAAACATCTGACTTACTTCGATGTGTCTTTTATAAACTCTTATCTATCAAAATATATATCATGCTAGTTTTAATTAATTTAGATATGCTAAATATATTAAAATTAGGGCATTTTTTTATGTTTTCTGTGTGAACTTATGTATGTGGATTGTATTATCTATGAATTACATTATCTTTGAGATTAAGGAAGTTATTATCAAATATCTGTTGGAAAGAAACATTAGGTCTGATAAGTCCAGGATTATCATTATTATTTTGTTTTACATTTAGTCACTATATATTTTTACAGCATACAAAATGAATTTTCCCACTACGAGTACACTGCGTATTAGTACAGTCAAAGATATCAAGAAACATTATCACAGCTGATAATTTTTCATTTTTTGTGTCCATTAACTGTTTTGCTTTTTTTCTCTGGACTCCCTCCCTCCTGTCCCATTTCACATAACCCATCCTCCCCCTGCACTGTCACTAGTATCCAAGTTGTTCTCATGCTTTTATACTTTCCAATCTTTCAGTTTCTGCCAAAGAGTATAGACTTTTGGTATATATCGCATGGGGACATACAATGCCTCTCTCATAGTCTAGCTTGCTTTGCTTAGTGTTAAATCTTCCATCTTCATCCACTTTCTATCAGATGCCAGGGTCTCATTATTTTTTATGGCTGAGTAGTATTTCGTAGTGTATACGTGCCACTTTTTCAATCCATTCTTCTGTTCTTAGACATGTGAGTTGATTCCATGTCCTTAGCACTTGTGAATAATAACACAATAAACACAGTGTTTTTCTATACTTTCGGTATACCAAGGTGTGAAATTGCTGGATCATATAGTATCACCATTAGTTTTTATTCAACATAAAGTGAATATTTACAATAAACCCTGTGGATCCTTGACATACCCTTTCTTTTTTTCTTTTCTTTCTTTCTTTGTCTTTATTAGAGATTTTTGCTATAGACCACATGCACTCACCAAAGAGACAAGAAGCAAGAAATCACCCCCCAGGGGGTGTGGTCATGCCACAATCCCATCTTCTCCATTATTCTCCTCTTGGGATCTTGGACACACACACACACACATGCTCCTGGCATGGGTTTTAAGTTGCCAGGTTCAGGACTTGAACTAAGGTCAACTAGGTGGGAGAACAGCTACACAACCATTATGCCATCTGTTGGTCCCACTTGACATACCCTTTAAGGTCTTAGTCCTTACATCTGTATTAGTTCCTACAGTTCAGCTCCCAAAAGGACATCCTTCATGCAAAGGATATCTTTGTATGCCCAGCAATCAAATCTACCCATTGACAGGTACTATGTTATCATTCAAAAATAAATCCTAAAAATGATTTGGGCAATTCATTTAAATTAAAAGCTAGATTCTGGGGCCAGCAGGCAGCATGTTGGTTAAGGTGGTGGATTACCACATGGCTGACTGTCGTTCAAATCCTGAACCTGGTGGATTGGTTTCTCACTTTCCCTCTCTCTTTGTGTCTCTCTCTGGTAAGCACATGTGTCCTATAGCAAAATAAAAATAATAATAAATAAAATTAAATATATAATTATTTTAAAAATAAAGCTAGATTCTTAATGGTGATATATTAAAGAGACTGATCATTATTTTAAAAACTTTTATTTCATTAATGCTTTAATAGATGGTGATTTCATTTAATATCCACATCAGCCTGGTGAGATGATAGAAAAGATTGTGTATTTTTATCTCCTTTTTTAAAGAATTATTTATTTATTTTTTATTTCTTCATTCATTCATTTTAATTTGACCAGAGACACACAGAGAGAGAGAGAGAGTGGGAAAGTGAGAAAGCAAGCCATCAGTTCCAGGACTTGAACCATTATTGGCCATGGTCAATGTCCAATGCCTTAACCACCATGCCACCTGCTGGTCCTTTTATCTCTGTTTTAAAAGAACGTTGAGGCACGGAGAGGCTGAGTGATTCAAATCTACACCTTAAGAAGCCAAATATGTGCTCTTTTCACCTAACACTGCCTTTCAGATGGAACAAGTAACATCAGGAGAAAAAAACATAACAGAAATAATAAAATAAAAAGGATCAATATGGAATGTTAAAACATGTAATGGTAATTTCTGAAGTAATGGTAATTTCTGAAGGTCTACAGAAGAAAATTCAACACCACAATCTATCAGTAGATTTGGTTAAGATAGCTTTTTAGACATGTGAATATAGTCCTCCACTGTAACCCACCACAGCTCATATCTTTAGACCCACTGTATACAATGCCCCTGGACATGCACAAACAGCTCCCCAAGACACTTGAAAATAACTGTGCTGCCCTCTAAGGTTGAAGAAAAGAGCAAGCATGCAATTGGTAATAGATTTGCTACCTAAAATGTGTCCCTGACTTGATATAAATAGCATCAAAGTACCACAAGCATCATTTCGCTTTTATCAGTAAGTGACTCAATGGTAATTTATCATTCAAATAAATATTTTACTACAGTAAGGAGATCAAGCAATTCTTTTGGCCAAATAAAAATAATATCATTAAAATTTTAATTGTTGTTGTCACTATTATTATTTGGATTTTGTGCTTCAGTCTAGTTGAATGGACATGAGCAACCATTTAATACTTACTTATAGTTATTTTCAGATTCTTGTAATGGCAGGGCTAACGGCTTTAAAGACAAATAGATTCCTATACATGGTAACTTTGATCCATAAGAAGCAGCTTCCTAGAGAAACGTATAAATACAGATTAAGAGACTCTGTCTAGGCTCAGTGAGAAAGAGTGCCTTAAATGATCTGTAATGTTTTCCAAGGAAGAAAAAAAGAGATGATTCTCCACATGTAACATCTGTGCCATCTTTGGGTTAAATCAGACTACCATTCCTGAGCTAGTCTGATTCACTCATTTTAGAGATGAGGAAATCAAGGCCTAATAAGATGAAAGTTCTTTTTTTTTTTTTGGAGAGGTTTTTGCTATAGGGCGCGTGTGCTCGCCAGACAGACAGAGAGAGACAAAGAGACAGAAAGCAGAAAATCACCCCCCAGGGAGGATGGCCATGCTGCAATCCCTTCTCCTCCATTCTCCTCTCAGGATCTTGAGCACACATGCTCACGTGCCCAGCGTGAGTTTAAGCCACCGGATCTGGGACTCGAACCACGGTCAACTATGTGGGAGTCCAGCAACATAGCCATTACGCTAACTGCTGGTCCCGAAAGCTCTTTTCAAAGATCTCACTGCTTCTTGAAGTTATGCTAGGTCAAGAATTCAAGCATCTTGTACTTTGGAACATTTTTCATGCCACAAAATATAAGTTTCTTAGTTAGACTTTCAAGAACAATGCTTAAGAAATTCCAGCTCAAACCTCAGGATGTAAAAAGTGATGTTTGTCCTTGCTGAAGCTTTAAGATGATCCTTTATTGACATCGATGAGCATATTTTTTTTTTCTTTACAAAGACTGAAAGCCTTTGTGAAAAGTAAGGGCACAGGCAAAGCCTTTCGTCTTACAATTGATCTTTTTGATGATCTGTTCATAAAGAAATAGAATTTCCCATTGTAGAGTCATTTCCATGGTTACCTATTGATTTCCTATAGGAAGCATGCTGATTACACGACCATCACATCTTTATTGTGGTGGGTAAATCACCTTCTGAGTTCCTGCTTTCTCGCAACCTGAGGCATGTAAAAATGAGTTCTGCAAAATTACCAGAACAAGATAAATAAATGATTCATGCGAGTTGGTTTTGCATGAATAAGTGATTAATCCTCTCTTTCAACCTTGCTAGGAGAGAATGCAGAATTAATGTCATTCTATGCAAATAGAAGCCCTCTTTTCTGAATTCTGACCTAATTATAGGTATTTGTGAGGCAAAATATATGTACAATTTCTTATACTTTAAAAAAATCTAATAGGACTGCTACTAAAATTCCAGAATCAAACTTCTCTTTATAAATTACTGCAGATGCACATAGGTAAGATTCTGATTTACCCCTAAAAGTTCTTTAGTAACATCTTATATTTATTTTAACATTCTAAAGGTATATAACCTTAGTGGTCCAAAACAGGTCTTAGTATTGCTCACAAAATAGCCTGATCCTTGGTTTAAAACAGCCTAAACTGATTACACTCTTGGAAACAACACACCTAAATTGATTACAGTCTTAGAAGCAATACACCTAGTTATTATGTCAGTGCTTTGGCATAATAACAAATAAGTAGACCATTCACTAAGTTGAAATAACATTCAAGAACCCAGGACAACATCAACAAAATGAAATTCCCTTAATGGTAGAAAACAATAATTCCAATCTATAAAGATATGTCTTAGCTCTGTGCTGGAAGTTTAGGTCTCTGCCTCTGTCTCCAAAAATATTCTGTAATTGGGACTCTGAACATAAACTCAGTAACCAAGTTATTCTATAAAGTCACAAAGTAAGAATACTAGGAGGAAGAGATAACCTTGGACTGGAAGGTGGCCAATAAAAGGCTTCTTGAGTAGAAAGTAGAAAGTGTGTCTTAAATATTTTGAGTTCTGCAGAAGCAGTGAGATTTGAATAGGTGTAAGTGGAAAATTTCAGTAAGAAATATTTAGTGAGCATGTGCTATACACCAGGAACAGTGTCAAACCCTTTTTATCCATTATCTTATTTCATCTTCACAACTATTGAGAATGATATGGGTAAGTCTCATCTATTAATATTTTCTCAAAGGTGAGAAAGCTGAGGTTAAACAATTGGTGTCCCAGAGCCAGCCAAAAAAGATTTCAATGCAGACTGTCTCATGGGTTGTAGCTGTACCATTCCAGGCATAGAGAAACAGAGAACACAGTGGCAAGGAAGCAAATCCCATAGCAATAGAGTGGCAGAGGGTAAATCACTCCATCAAGACATGAATAGTATAAGTAGGGGGGGAGAAAGGCTGGGAAAATGGCGTAAGAGTGGATTATAGAGAACTCTGAATGCCGTTCTTGGTAGGAGAAGATGTAAGAATTGAACCCCAACTGAGAAAGTGCCAATTAATTTAGGTGGCACTGACCTGTGAGGCAGAGGAGGTTTTAATCACAAGAACACTAAATGCTCATTATCCAATCTTTAAATTAGCAAAGAAACTACCCAGCATAGAAAAGTTATCAGAAAAAAAAAAAAAGAAAGGAAGAAAAAAAAAAAAAAAAAACAAGAATTGATCATGCTGTTAAGGAAAAAAAAAATGAAAAAGAAAAAGAAATAAACAATGCTTTGATCTCTCCCAGGCAACAAATCTGTATTTCAGATGAATTTTTTTTAATCTTCCAGATCCCCACTGGAAGTAAAATGAGCAAATGTAGGAACAGATGGGACTAAAAGCAGACGGTACTTCCTATTGGAAGAAAAAAACAAGGCTGGGAAAAGGGTGTGTACCAAAGGGTTGGGAAAAAAAGAGCAAGAGATTTTGATCTTCTCTACTGAACTAAAAACAAAAAGTAATTCTATTTATTGCTTTGCAATGTTAAATGATTTTTATCAAGTATTGGTGAAGATTGGTACCTATGAATAATCATAAAGATCTCTGGGCACCACCTTCAGGACCAGATCACGAATAACGACCATGAACATCACCACTTCTTTGTGTAAGTCAAGACAGAATCAGAGACTACACTAGTGTCTTCAATTGGTAAATGCAGAAAATGAAACCCAAGAAGGCAAATGGAAGGACATTGAGCTGGGAATCAGGAAAGGAGCTGCTCCTTCTCTTAAAAACAAACAAACAAACAAAAAACATGCATTTTCCCAAGGGGAGAAGATAAGCAGTAGAGTACCCAAATCATATTCTCTGTCTCTTAAGAGAACATGCTTTCTTAGACCATTGCCATGAACTTCAAAATGAGCCACACCTGTACTCAGAGGTTCTTCTCTCACTTATTAATGTGTGTCCTTAAGCAAGTTATTATCCTCTTGGCCATAAAGATAAATAAAGCAAGTTCTTTGTTCTCTTAAAGCAAAGTAATTCAGATATAGCTAGGTAGGCAAGGTTGAACAGGAGAAGCTAGCATCATTATTCAACTGAACGATCTGTGCAGCACCAGGCATAATGTACCACTTAAGTAAAAGACAGCCTCTTCTTCCTTTTCAGTGGCTGGCCCAGGTGGTTTGATTATTTTGGATGAAGAAAAGAAAACTAGGACAGTACTTTCAATACTAGTAGTATTTATTAATCACTCAGAGCTACCTACAGTGCTTAGAGCTTTGTATATATTATCTCATTCAATCCCCCAATAATCATATGGATTATTTCTCAGTTGTACAGATGAAAAGACTAAGCTTCAGAAAGATTAAGTGACTTCCCCAAATCCCACTGGAATTGACACTTGACTCTGAATTACTGGTAAACCAGGAAGCTGTTAATGTGAACAACTACATTGCTGCAGCCTTTCCTGTGTATTTGCCATGACCAAAACTCAGGACTCTCCAGCCAAACAAGGAGGTCCTGCTAGCCCATACATACATACACCTTAACTACAAGGAATCATTTCCATTCCCATGATGAAGAGTTTTTGAATGTCAAGTCAATAAATTTGGTTATATTCCAACAATTTGTCAGGCACTGGGGTGATGTGGCAATTACAAAGAAATGAGACACCTTTCCTGTCCTTAAGGAATTTATAGTTTAGTCTGAAGGTGACAAGTGAATAAATAATACTGAATTAAGGCATTTTATTCTGAGACATATTTGAACAGGGAAGATGTACAAAGGAGAGAAGAAGGAAAGGATCAGGAAGGGAAACACTGAGGGGAAACCGGAGAGAAAGAAGGAAGAAAGAGAAGAAGAGAGGAAACAAAGGCGGGAAGGAAGGAGGGACGGAAGAAGTAAGGAAAAGATCTTTGAGCACATCCTGTGTGTCAGGCATTGTATTAGGCTATGAATTGCCTTATATCTTAATTCCCTCGACACCCATTTGTAGGTGTCATTACTCCAGTCATCTCTCTGCTCCAGAACCTCTAGTGATTCTTTATCTTACTTAGAGTCATCTGGTCCTGCATGATCTATTTCCTGCCTTCCCCTCAGGCATACGTCCTACGACACTGACCTCTTTACCATTCCTTGAACTTACCAAGTTCTTTTCAACCTCAGGGAACTTGCTATTTTTCTCATCCAAAATACTCCCCTCTCCCTCCAGATTTCCACATGGTCAGCTTCTCTACCTCTCTTCATTCTCGTCTCTATTCGAATGTCATTTCCACAGAAGGATCCCTGATTCCCTTAATAATCCAGCTCCCACCTTCACTGTTTGTCTCCTTACTCCTTACTCTGGTTTATTTTTTTCTTCAAGGCACTTATCTAACCTACTTTATATTTATTTATTTGTTGTCATTTTCTCATCTCTTGACTAGAATATAAGTTCCATAGGTACAGTGACTTTGCATATTTTGATATACCTCTGGAGTCTAAACACTGCTTATCACATAGTGAGTGTGCAATAAAATTGTACAAATGAGCTCAGGAGTCTTCGCAAGATAAGAAAATTGGAGTCAGTTCTATGGCACAGTGGTAACAAGCTAAGCAAGCACTGTTAGATGAGTATGGAAGATCACCAGTTTGGTTCTGAAGTCAGTCATTACACATCATGCACACATGCCTGTGATCCTGGCTGGCTGAGAATGCTGGGGGATCATGGCAAGGAATCCACTGATGGTGCCCTTCTTTATACTCATGAAAGAAATAAGTCTTTATAAAAAATGAGGAAATTTCAAAAAAATAAATCACCTTGGCCAGGCCATACATATGAACTTACCAACTTTACAAAATTATTATATTCATTTCTGCCTCAAGTCTTGTCACTCTGCTGATAGATCTTCACATATCTGGCTCATTTGGAAAGGTCTTCTTAGATTATTCTACTTAAAATTGCCCCTTCTTTACTCCCAATCACTCTTTTTTTTTTTTAAGATTTTTTTTAAGGTACATGCCACTTATCAAAAAGAGACAGACAGGGAGAGGGAAAGTGATAAATCACCCCCTGTGGGAATGGCCACACTGTAATTCCTTCTCCTCCATTCTTCTTTCAGGATTTTGGGCACACGTGCATGCACACACACACACACACACACACACACACACACCCGGTGTGATTTTCAAGTCACTGGGTCCAGAATGAGTTGGCTATGTGGGATCCAGCCACCTTAACTTCCACGCCACCTGCTAACCCCACCCAGTCACTCTTTATCCCATTGTTCTACTTCATATTCTTTTTTTTTTTTCTTTCTTTCTTTTTTTTTTGGAGAGATTTTCGCTATAGGGCGCGTGCGCTTGCCAGACAGACAGAGAGAGACATAGAGACAGAAAGTGAGAAATCACCCCCCAGGGGGGATGGTCACGCCGCAGTCCCTTCTCCTCCATTCTCCTCTCGAGATCTTGGGCACGCACGCACACGCACCCGGCGTGAGTTCTAAGCCACCGGGTCCGGGACGCAAACCGCGGTCGACTACGTGGGAGTACAGCAACATAGCCATTACGCTAACTGCTGGTTCCTTCTACTTCATATTCTTTATGATACTTAATTTCTACTCTCTGAAATTATATTATTGTTTGTTTACTTTTTATTATTCCCCCTGCTAGAACGTAAGCACCATGAGTAATGGGACCAATGGGACTACTTAATTCTCATTTGCTGGCCTATCCAGAGCAACACAAACATGATAGGCAAAGCAATGAAAAATAGGTCAATAAATGAACAAGAGTATGCATGCAGATATCTTGGCACCATGCTTGGCCCATAATAAGTTTCTACTACCTACTGATTATTTCCTTTTAGTAGTGACAATTGTAATAGTAAGATTTTAATAGGCAAAGATCACAGGACAAGAAATCCAAAACAAAAGGAAAAATAGAAATAAAAGTTGGCTTCCCTCAGACTATTCTCAAGGGTAGTTTTGCCCAGAAGTCTGTGTCCTGGATAAAAATAATGCAAATTGGCCTTCATACAATCACAGGGTTTCTGGAAAATTCTTCCAAGTCCTATAGATCAAAAAATGTGTGCTTTAACCAAGAGCACAGCTTCTGATGCCTTCCCGCCCAATTCACACATTTATTAGACATAGAAACATTTCAATTTCAGAAATGACATCTAATGTGCAATTTAATTTGGACTCAATCTTGTGACTGACTCTCTACTCTGACCTGACAAGTATACTTATTTTCACTAGCAGCAAATAGTCTGGCAGAATTGTACATGGCTGTTCAGGACAGCCACATATTGGTGTTTGCAGAAAGCAAAACACTAATCAAAAAGGGCAAATATAGAAATCTATAAAATGTGTGTCCTGAAACATGTATAATTTTTAATTTATAACTTAAAATAAGATTGATTCTTTCGGTACCAGTGGGTGGTAAAGCAGTAACACAGTATTCTACAATGCTGTACCCACTTGGGAAAGTCCTAGATTCACATTCCAAAACCTGCCTGTACATGCCAGGTGCTCATGTGTGCCTGTGATTTGGACTGGCTAAGGTTGGAAGTATTGGGTCATTGCAAAAATCATGACATATTTTTCTGTTTTCTATGCAACAATGCATCATGACTTTTCTGATGACTCAATAGATTTCGGTGTGATGACCCTGTAGGTAGTACTTCTCCTACGCTCCCCCCGCCTTTCTCTCTCCCAATAAAGAAATAAACTTTTTAAAAAAGTGTTGGTTCTTGGGAACCAGCAGTTAGCATAATGGCTATGTCGCTGGACTCCCACATAGTCGACCGCGGTTCGCTTCCCGGACCCGGTGGCTTAAAACTCACGCTGGGCGCGTGTGCATGCGTGCCCAAGATCCCAAGAGGAGAATGGAGGAGAAGGGATTGCGGCGTGACCATCCCCCCTGGGGGGTGATTTCTCGCTTTCTGTCTCTATATCTCTCTCTGTCTGTCTGGGGAGCGCACGCGCCCTATAGCAAAAAATCCTCTCCAAAAAAAAAAAAAACAAAAAAGTGTTGGTTCTTCCAAAAAAGAAAACTGAGAGAGGTGATAAAATTAAAGTCCTAATTCTGCAGAAAATGAATATAGTGTTCATTTATCTTTAAGATCCCTTTGCAACCAACAGAGAAGAAAATATAATTTATGGACCCTGGAATAAATCTTGGCTTTTATTTGAGAGAGTATTTGAGAACAGCTGCCATGACCAAAAATAATCCTTTCATTTATACCAGACCCACCTCCCGTAGTTCCACAACCATTCCTGATTAAAACAGGTAAGGAACTACAAAATATGGCAAAGAGCAGTGACTTTGGAATAAAAACATCTGTGTTCAAGTCTTGACTCTGTGGTATGTAAGACTGGAGGGATTGAACAGGAGGGCTAGCATTCTGAAGGTGTGCTCAAAGACTAACTCCCACACTCCTATCTATCTTTGTACCCTGTACTTAACCATTTCCTTTGAGAGAGAACTGTTAATATACCTAAGACTTGTTTTGAAGCAGACATTTCAGGAAAGAAGGTGACTTTCTGCAAAGCTACAAGGAATCTAGCTATGGCCTAATGATTAAGGAAATTAATCCTGGTCAATGGCAGTAAGTCTTGGACCACAGTTCCCCTAACATGTCAGCTTCCTCAACTATAAAAGCTGATGTTGCAAATCCTGCTGGTAGCTTGCTATACTAGACAGCGGCAACTACAGCCTGCTAATTTCTTAGACTCCAGCCTGCTAATTTCTTCATGAGAAGAGCTGGTGCTATCTCAGCCACAAATGCTGAATTGGCAGTATGGAGCTGGAGTGAGCTCATACTGAAGTATTCTGGGTGGTCCTTGACTACAGCAAGAAGGGAGTGATGCCTTCCTACTTTTGCAACTTAAAAGTTCCAAAGCTCAAGGATGGGAATTTCTCTCCCAGAATCTTATTTCCAGTAGCTGTATGCTACCTCAAAATGTGATGAACAAAGAGAAAACTATACATCTATGACCTCATGTATTTATAAGTTTGCCCCGAGGGCTAATGTGTGTACAGATTGGTTATTTGCCCTGATTACCACAATACCTCTACAGATTATATTTACAGAGTGAGGGATAACACTTCTTTTCTAGTTTCTATAATTTATAATTGACATATAATAATTCTATATATTTATGGAATACAGTGTGTTTTTTTAATTATTTAATTTTATTTATCTTTTTTAAAAATTTGCTATAGAGCACATGTGCTCACTAGAGAAAGACAGAGAGAAAAAGGGAAAGTCAGAAAGCAAGCCTCCAGGCCTAGAACTAGAACTGTGATCAGTCATGTCCAAGTTCAGAGCCTCAACCACCATGACATCTGAGACCTCACAGTGTGATTTTTTAAATAATGCATACAATGTGTAATGCATGTTCAAATTATAGCAATAAATATATCCACAATCTCAAATATTTATTATACTTTGTGTCATAAACACGTCTTAATAACCATTTACTAAAATAGGGAGAGAGAGTTAAATATATGTATAAATATTTACATACAAGCTTAATATAGATGTTTGTTCTATCTGTGAACATCTGCTTATTTCTCCTACCTCTAAGATCATGAGGAGCTGGAGTGAGCTCATACTGAAGTATTCTGGGTGGTCCTTGACTACAGCAAGAAGGGAGTGATGCCTTCCTACTTTTGCAACTTAAAAGTTCCAAAGCTCAAGGATGGGAATTTCTCTCCCAGAATCTTATTTCCAGTAGCTGTATGCTACCTCAAAATGTGATGAACAAAGAGAAAACTATACATCTATGACCTCATGTATTTATAAGTTTGCCCCGAGGGCTAATGTGTGTACAGATTGGTTATTTGCCCTGATTACCACAATACCTCTACAGATTATATTTACAGAGTGAGGGATAACACTTCTTTTCTAGTTTCTATAATTTATAATTGACATATAATAATTCTATATATTTATGGAATACAGTGTGTTTTTTTAATTATTTAATTTTATTTATCTTTTTTAAAAATTTGCTATAGAGCACATGTGCTCACTAGAGAAAGACAGAGAGAAAAAGGGAAAGTCAGAAAGCAAGCCTCCAGGCCTAGAACTAGAACTATGATCAGTCATGTCCACGTTCAGAGCCTCAACCACCATGACATCTGAGACCTCACAGTGTGATTTTTTAAATAATGCATACAATGTGTAATGCATGTTCAAATTATAGCAATAAATATATCCACAATCTCAAATATTTATTATACTTTGTGTCATAAACACGTCTTAAAAACCATTTACTAAAATAGGGAGAGAGAGTTAAATATATGTATAAATATTTACATACAAGCTTAATATAGATGTTTGTTCTATCTGTGAACATCTGCTTATTTCTCCTACCTCTAAGATCATGAGTCTATATAATGCACAGTGTACAGCTATAGAGGCTGCTCTGCCACGTCATGTCATGGTGCATTTTCACATTGGACATCACACACTCTGTATGACCTCATGCAGTGTTTGGACCAAGCTGAGTTGTGCAATACAGTCTAGTAGGTGCATGGAAGGCTTCAGTGGTCACGAAAGACCTGGTACATATAATGAAACTGCATCCATGAATTTAGCTAAATAGTCCTCAATTAAAGATGATAAAAGAATGATTTTAGTAAAGCACTTCTGGGGGGACCAGCAGTTAGCATAATGGCTATGTCGCTGAACTCCCACGTAGTTGACCACCGTTCGAGTCCTGGACCCAGCGGCTCGAACTCACGCTGGGTGCGTGTGCGTGCAAGCCTAAGATCCCAAGAGGAGAACGGAGAAGGGATTGCGGCATGGCCATCCCCCCTGGGGGATGATTTCTCGCTTTCTGTCTCACTGTCTCTCTCTGTCTGGTGAGCGCACAGGCCCTATAGCAAAAAACTCTCAAAAAGAAGAAGAAGAAGAAGAAGAAGAAGGAGAAGAAGAAGAAGAAGAAGAAGGAGAAGAAGGAGAAGAAGGAGAAGAAGGAGAAGAAGGAGAAGAAGGAGAAGAAGGAGAAGAAGGAGAAGAAAAGCACTTCTGGGGACCAGCAGTTGGCGTAATAGTTACATCACTAGACTCCCATGTAGTTGACCATGGTTAGAGTCCCAGAGCCGGTGGCTTAAACTCACGCTGGGCACATGTGCATGCGTGCCCAAGATTCCAAAAGGAGAGTGGAGGAGAAGGGACTGCGGTGTGACCATGCCCCCTGGGGGGTGATTTCTCACTTTCTGTCTCTCTGTCTTTCTGGTGAGCACACTTGTCCTGTAGCAAAAAGCTTCCCCTCCCCCCCCCAATAAAAGAAGAAGAAAAGAAAAAAGAGAGAAAGAAAACCACTTCTGGGGTTGTTACAGTGCTTTCTATAAAATTATTTTTTGATATTTTATTAACTCATTTTTTTTAAAGTTAGAAAATTAATTCATGTATGTAACCCTGGCAGATGTTTTGATTATCTGTAGAAGGCTGGAATCTCTCTTTATTCCAACTGATCTAACAGGATTGGTTCTTCAGGTGAGAAATTAGGAACAAGGTAAGCAAAAATGTGCACTCCAGGTATCATACTCAGATATTCAGGTAGCCTGGATACAGTACTAGTTTATGATAATGAAATTCTATTATCTGACAATTAGACCTCTCCTCAAAGTGAAATGGGTTTCCTCACCTGGCAATCCTGGCACAGGGCCACCCAGCCAAACACTGGGTTAGTCTACCCATCTGTCTCCATAATAAATACTTACTGAATATTAGGCAATGTCCTGAGTATTGGAGAAATACTGGTCTTAGTCATATCAATCTATATACTCATTTAACTCTTCTCTTCAATATAGAATAGAACTTTATTAATTTTACAAAATCAGTATAGTCAAGATATCACAGGAATTCAGAAGAGTTTAAGGTACAAGTTGTGGGAATAATAACACTTAAACTAGATGCATGGCATTAACACATGAAAAAATGACATAAGTCAAGGCAGAGAGGGGAGGTTGAGGACTGAGTGGACTAAAGGCACATTTAATAGGAAACCAGTAGTCATCTATATCTCATATAGAGGGTTTTAACCAATAAATCAGCAATGTAACTTTTAGTCTAAAGACCAGCAGGAACCACTTGAAATTATGACCTTGCAGGGGCCAGGCAGTGGTGTAGCAGTAACACAACTGAACTCACACAGAAAAGGTTCTGAATCCTGAATTTGCATCCCAGGACTTCCCTGAACACATGGGGTGCACCAGTGTGCATGCCCATGATCCAGACTGGCTGAGACGGGAGTGGGTTGTGTCATAATATTGGGTTATCTATTTCTGTCTCCTTCTCTAACATAAAAAAAAAATCTAAATAAAAAGAAAAGATGCTGTTGCCAGAGAACCTCCATAAGTAAGAAGTTGCCCTACTTGTGTCATGATATTGGGTTATCTATTTCTCTCTGTCTCCTTCTCTAACATAAAAAAAAATCTAAATAAAAAGAAAAGATGCTGTTGCCAGAGAACCTCCATAAGTAAGAAGTTGCCCTACAAGAGGACTTCTGATGTCTCCCTCTTAGACCACATAATTCTCTAGATTTATACTGAAGAAGAAACAATCATTCCCCATTACAGACATGGACTGCATGACCCACATTAGTTGAGAGGGGGCTGAGAGTGTGGAGAAGGCATACTTATTCCTTCTGAAAGCATGATCATATTTGATATGCTTACAGAGAATGACAAATTCAAACAACTAAACAGGATAGTAAATCCAAGCCATGGGAGGTTCTTCTCTTCCTGATGACCCTGCTGGGAAAGGAGCCAATTGGAGATGTCATCTGCTTTTTTCTCACACACAACAATTTCTCAGCAAGAAAGTAATATTTTTCTTCTTTGTCTCACTTTTTGACACATAATTGGTAGTCCTTCCCAACAGCTTATAAAAAGCTGAAGGGAAAATAACTATTGTAGGCTGGAAGGAATAACATAAACTCTAGGCGTCTTTGACCTGATTAGATCCATTTACAGTGAATTTTAGCCAAGTGAAGCAACTACTTACAGAGTAACTAGGAAGAATTTGCAGTTTTCACTGAACTGGATTGTGTATACAGAGCTGTTCCTACGAAACTGATTATAAAACTCCAAAGCTTAACCAAGCAAACGTTCCTGTGTTCTGTGACTTTGTGCCTAATACCATCCTCAATATGAACTCTCTTTCTTTTTTTTCTTTCCCTTCTTACTATAGGAATTGGCCATTCTGCTCTACTTCCACAAAGTCTGTGCCTAAATGTTATAATCAACTTTAAATGCGGTGTCCACAAATTTGTCATGAGGAAAGTGAAAGATATCCAAAAATATGTGCAAAAAGATGTTCATTGTAACCATATTTAAAACAGAGAAAGGCTAAAAAAACATAAATATCCATAAGGATATGATTGCTTTAATAGATAACACAAGGTACCAGCAGGTGGCATGGTGGTTAGGGGCTCAGGACTCCCACCGGGCTGACCATGGTTCGAATCCCAGACCTGGTGGCTTGCTTTCTCACTTTCTCTTTCTCTCTGTGTGTCTCACTCTGAAAGTAACAATATTGAAAATAACAATAATGATAAATAAAATAAAAGAAATAATTATTTCTTACAAATTAGATAACACAATGGACTACTATCCACCAGATTAAAAGAATAAATAAGATGTATTAACAAGAAAAGATGTTCATGTGTTGCCCACATGTCTATTAAATATTGCTAAGGAAAAAAATGATGAAATCATATATATATAATATGAACTAATATGAACTAATTTTAAAGGTTTTTGTGTGTGTGTGTGTGTTTGTACATAGACAGACAGAGAGAGAGAGAGAAAGAGAAGCCTAAAAGTCATGAACCAAGTGAACAGTGATCATCTCTGCAGGATTTGGATTGTGGAGAATCCTTCATTTTCTACACGGTGCACTTCTCATGACTTAAATTTTGTGGCATTGAGTATACATTGTTTTTATTATTATAAAAATATTTCTGTCAGCAAAAGAAGATAATACAACAGACTCTAATACTTCATTATATTTTCCAGATTTAAATATTACTTATATCAGAAATGATTTTAAGATCTTTTTCACTGAGTTGTAAATAACAATATGGTATATGAAACAAAACTCACTCAATATAGTGGCAAGAGTACTGAACTTCTGTGCAAAGTCTTTAGTTATGAATCCTAGCTCTCCATTTTCCCTCTCTGAGCCTCAGCTTTTCTCATATATAAAACAAGGGGCTATATTTATTGACTCTCAAAGTCCCTCTCAGTGTTCAAGTTTCATTATTTTAGCTAGAAATAAACATACCAGGGATTCAATCCTCCATTATGAGAAATGGTTCACAGTGAGACTCACAAAACTGCTCAAGCCAAGAACAGGTGGACTGGTCTTTGAATTCTTGGAAATTGGGCTACACAGTGAAATAAGTTTCTACCCTAGATTGTCAATGTAAGCACATTCTAGCTTACTAAGTAAAGATTGTGAGGGCAGAAGAAGCAAGTCTTTTTATTATTATAGACTTGTAGTCAGACATTCCACCAATAATTCTACAATCAATGCTAACCCCCAAAACACACACTGTTGATTAGACAGCAAACTGTGACCAGAGAAGTAAAGGAACTTGTACAAAATTTCACAGCTAATGAAGACAAGGTTCAGTATTGCAAACATTTAATCATGTCTGCACTGACTGTAACTCTCTTTAGCTCTTACAGACTTCAGACTAAACATATAATGAGGTAAGTTCTAAATAATGCTTTGACCTTCCCACAGCCTTCAACTTAACGATATCTCTGCAATGCCTCCCATAGTTCAGTGTGTTTCTTTAAAACCATAACAAAAGGAAAACACTCTTGAGGAAGAATAATTTCCATGTCCTTTTCCCCACCCTCATACACATAGGCACACACATATACTCTGACAGGCTGTAACCACACTCAAGGTACGGGTCAAAATCATCCTGGTTACATTTCAGGAACAAAACAAGTAAGATGGAAGAGAAATTTAAAATCACCATTGGCTTAGAACTATAGAGGAGCTATGTTTAATAAAACTATAAAACTAGGAAATAACAAAAAAGTTTAAACCCTACCTCTGCTATTTGATTGCTGTAGGACATTGGTCAAGCTATTTAAGATTTCTATCCCTGTTTTCTATATATATAATTTAAGAACCATTCACTCCTTCATTTATTCAATAAATATTTAAGTGCCGATATATACCTTCTCACATGCAGGAGTATAATATTGCACCAAGCTAGACCCAGTTATCCTTGCTATCATGGAATTTGTGCTCTACAGTGAGAACTAAAAATTGAATAATCACACAAATCAACAGGTAAGGATGAGAAGAAAAATAATGCAGTCCTTGTACAGCACATAACAAGTGTCTGACTTGGTCTTGAGCAAGTGAAACTTCAGCTTGGATTTGATGAATAAGTAGCCATTACCTGGGTAAAAGTAGAAAGGAACGAAGAGGAGATACATTTCAGGAATAGGCAGCACTATGTTCAAAAGTCCTGTGGTACAGGAAGCATAGCTTATTTGAGAACTTGAAAGAAGTCCAGTGAAAATGGACATTGAAAAGTTTAAAGTATGGCACTAAATGTTAAAAGACGGTTGTGAAATGACATAGAATAAAACATAGAACATTGTTTTAATTATAAAGCACAAGACATTTAAGGTACTAACAGGAAGATAAAAGCATACAAATAATTTGAAACAGCTCTCCATCACAAAGACATTATCAGAAAACTAGCTGATGATCAATGACTAGGTTACTAGTCAGAAATAAAGGCTGAAATGGAACATAACAACACTACAGTGACTTTTTTTCCATCTGTAAACCTTCTAACAAATAACTCAAAAGATATAGGTTCACCATGCTTAAAAGAAGGGTCTGCCTTTAGGGAAAACAAATGAGAAGATTTGTCAGAACTCTCCACTGCAGAGCCACCAACAAATGCCAACCCAGTTTGATGCAGTATAGGTAACATGCCAAAACAGCAGTCGCCAGGTTGTGATCCTATGCAGCTGCTTGGAAAGAATTCAAAATGCAGACTTCTGACTTCCCAAATTCCTGGGTCAAGCTCCAACCATGGAAATTATAATAAGGTTGTCACTACTAAAATTCCTTTCACAAAATAAATACTTTATTTTGAACTTGCTGCATAGAACAAAGACATGCATGAACTAAATCAATAGGTCTATTTCTTTCTTAAGAACACTATTGGGGAATTTACTAATAGACCCATAAACAAGAGAGATAGAATATCAGCTCTGAAAAGGATATTAATTAAATGAAAATTGTTGACATTTTTGCAAGTTCAGACTAGTAAATCAAACACAAAACCAAAGGAAGAGAGAAGGTCAAGGTAATATTCTACAAGCCAGAAAGTGGGTTAAAAGTTTCTGAGCAAGTTAAAATATATGACATTCCAGATATGTGGACCTTTATGCTTATAGGAAAACCTAAAATAGCCAGAAACAATGGTGCATTAAATCCCAGCTACTTAGGAAGCAAGCTGGAAAAGTGCAAGTTCAAGAGCAGGCTCAGCAAGATCTTCAATCTCCAAAGAAAATGAAAAATAAAAACAAAAACAGAGAAAGAAACAAGCAAAACGTAAAAAAACAAGCAAACAAAACAAAAACAAAAACAAAGGTAAAAAAACAAGCAAACAAAACAAAACAAAAAAAAAAAAACCTGGTGGTGACACATTAGTACTGCAACTAGACTCACATGGGAGAGGTTCTGGGTCTACCTCCTGGGGTCTCCCTGAGCATGCCAAGCACATATAAATATGCCCATGATGCAGGTCAACTGAAAGTGGGGCTAGATTGCAGCATGATGATGTGGTTGGAGATTTCTGTCTCTTTGTCTCTGTCTCTCTCTCATTCTCATAGAAGAAACAAATAAACTCAAGAAAAAATATAAAATACAATCATCTAAAATTTAAGTGGCAGACTGAAGAAACAACATACTAGTTAGCAATCAACATGTCTTAATACTGAGCAGAACGTCTCTCTCACTCTCATAGAAGAAACAAACTCGAGAAAAAATATAAAATACAATCATCTAAAATTTAAGTGGCAGACTGAAGAAACAACATACTAATTAGCAATCAACATGTCTTAATACTGAGCAGAACGATGTAAATTTTCCTCTTTGACAAAGTGAAAGACCATGTTAATAAAGTAACAAAGATATGTAAGCTAGTGTAACTATAATGATTTTTAAAATTATACTATATAACCCATAGAACCATGTAAGAAAAAAAAAATCTAGATTTCATAGTAACAAGGTGTCTGGAAGGTTATTCCCAGGAAGTGGTAAACTATAAACCAGAATAAATTGTGCTAAAATATTTAAAAACACAAAAATAAAAGCATTAAAAATAATTTACATTTATGAATGCTTTGGAAATGGAAATGAGGAGTATTTGAAATAATAGAACAGAAAAGATGGATTTACTATGTCACCTTGAAATGAAAAATATAATCTCAAATAGAGACAAGAGATTGGAGAAAACTTTGGCAAATAATATGATAGACATCAGATTGCTATTTTTACAATATAACAAGGTCACTAAGATATAAACGGGAAAATTGGTGAAGAACAATAAAGACAATGGAATTAACGCTAAGTGTCTGGTGTCCAATGAGGTTTTGTTTCATGCATTGCTTTGATCCTATGTGTATTTTTGTCTAAATTCACACAATTATTTATCTTAAAACTTAGTAGCTTAAGACACTACACATTTAATATCTCCAAATTTGGGGATTTAGAAGCTACTTAGCTCTGTCTCTGTCTAGTGCAGCAGACATTTGAAGGCTTGATTGGGTGGGCAGGATCTATTTCCAAGATGACTTGTATACATGGATACTAGCAGGAGGCCTCAATCTCACCATATAATCCTCTTCTTAGGCTGCTTGAGTGTCTTTACCACATAGCAACTGATTTTCCTCACAATGAATGATACGAGAAAGAGCAAGAGGAAAGCCACAATATATTTTATGATCTAGCCTCAAAAGTCACATTTTGTAATTTCCACAATATTCTACTAGTTACACAGATCAGACCTATCTAATGTGGGAAAGGACTAAACTAGGGCTTGACTGTCATGAGACTGCCTACTGATTAGTAATATAAAATGCCAGACTTTCTTTCATTTACAAAATATGTATTGAACATCTATAATGTGTCATCCAGAATGTTAGATGTTACTCTGGCAAAATCAATTCCAAGCAGTAAACCCCACAGTCACAAACAACTCAAGTAATAGTAGTAATGGTTTCAAAACTGCACAAGAATGAGAAATGCAGTTTTCAAGTTCCAGTCTCAATTCTGCATATTAAAAATATATGTGAGTCACTAAACCAGTGAAAACCTCAGAATTCCACGCAGTCACAAGAGCCGTCCATTTATGTTATCTCTTTTTTTTTTTTTTTTAGAGGTTTTTGCTCTAGGGCGCATGCGCTTGCCAGACAGAGAGAGACAGAGAGACAGAAAGCGAGAAATCACCCCCCGGGGGGATGGCCACCCCACAATCCCTTCTCCTCCATTCTCCTCTCGGGATCTTGGGCACGCACGCACACGCACCCGGCGTGAGTTTTAAGTCACTGGGTCCGGGACGCAAACCGTGGTCGAATACGTGGGAGTCCAGTCACATAGCCATTACGCTAACTGCTGGTTCCAACTGTCCATTGATGTTAAAACATGTCTACCAACATTAGACTGTCTGACATATGTCAACATAAATTTCCAAACAAATCCAGGAGCTTTTAAGCTGGAACCAGCATAAGAATCAACAACCAATGTTTTTAAAAGCTTAGATTTCAGGCCTACAGAAATTCTCTTGATTGTTTCAAATCCATCCTATGTATAAAGGATGATACTTCTAGTCTACCACCCCTGGAATGTGCATTTTATCTTATCTCCCATTCAATAAACACGTATTTATGGAGTAGCTATTAGATGTCAGGGACTATACTAGTTCTGGGGAAAGAAACTATCTTCAAGGAACAAATAGATAATGCACAATGAAACACATGAACTAAATAATATGGCTTGTTGTTAAGTGTCATCAGTGCAATTAGCAGAGGACTGTAATAGAAAATGTTGTAATGAAGGCAGGGGAATGAGGATGGAATGTCTTTCGGAGATAATATTTAAGCTGAGGCCAGGAGATGCCAGATATCTGAATGGCCAGGCAAAGCACTCCAGGTCCAGCATTTCACAGTAGCAAGTGCCAAAACATGAAAATGCTTAGCAAAAGATTGAGTCTGTTGAGTAACACTTTGACTGAAAAACGTAACAACAACAACAACAACAAAAAGAGTCTCTCAAAGTGAGAAAAGAGAGATAAGAGGCAGGGACCAAACAGCTCAGAGCCTTAAGGTCTATGGTAAGGAATTTGGGGTTTATGTTTAATGTGAAATCAGCAAATGGTTTTCATAAAGCAAATGACAAGGTCAAATTTAAATAATTAGACCTGTGTATGTGTGTGTGTGTGTGTGAATGTATGTGTGAGAGAAAGAGAGCAATAGCTGCTAGGGAGTAAGAAGGGCGGGCAGTCAAGGCCAAGGAACTATGCATCCTAATTTAGTCCATCTGGGGATTAAACCCTTGGCCTTATCTTCATTAGAACAGTGTCATTTACATTGGGCACTGAAATAAATGCAGCTATTGCTACTGATGGTTAGTTTGTCCTCATTTACTGAAAGTGAAAGGTCTTCTCTTCATGACTCAGCCACAAATCCTGCTGATCCTCCTAATTAAAAAGTTTTCAAACAAGTTGATACATTAGTTATTATGAGCCCAGTCACATCAGGCACAAATCCTTCCTGCCACCCATATGCATGCCAGGACTTCATGGCTGCATCTTTCATCATTATGAGAGATATTTTTCAATATAATTTTCATGACACCATCTGCCATGTTCTTCTTTCAACTTCTTTTTCAGTAGAGTGACTGTTCAGTGATTATGAATATGATATCTGGGATCTTTTAAAAATAAAGCCCTGACAGACTCAAGGGAAAAAAGAAGTCATAAAAATGTACCGACTGGCAAGTGCTATGATGCCATGAACCACATACTTAACAATGACTACAAGTTAGTCTTTTTTTTTTTTTTTTAACTGAAGTCCATAAAGCAGCTAAGAAGCACGTTGAATCTGTGGTCATCCTAGGTTTCAGCAATTGATAGACTCATCCTTGCATCCTTTCTAAGCATTGTATCTTTTCAGTGATATAATTGGTTATATGTTGTGATCTGTTAAAGATGGAAAGAGCAATTATGAAAATTAAACTCTCAATTCACTTTGATCCTATTTCTCCAAAACCTTCAAAGATCCATCTCATATGAGAGGACATCTCTAACTAGTCCTACCACATGGTTTATTCATACCACATGACATTATGTATGGCCTCTGGCATAAAGTCCTTAGCAAATAAACGTGTATCTTATTTCATTTTTCATTTAGGCCACACCCTTCCAAAATTAATAAATGAACAGAAATGAAGACTTGGATGAAGGAAGTTTAATTTAGAGATACTTCCAGGAAGTAGCAGTTAGGGAATGGGAAGAATGAAACAGAAGCAGGAAAAAAATGAGGTTTTTTGGTAACTGGTACTCACACCAGTTGAAGACTAATTCTTGAAGGACCAAATAGAATGTACCTAAGAATTTTCTAGAAAGAATAGAAAAGGCTGAGGCATTTATCCTGGTTTCCATGGGTTAAAGTTTGCCCAGGGATATTAACTTCCCCACTGTCCTGTGCTGGCTCAAAGGTAGACTAATACAGTTTCAGGGGCTTCAGAAAAAACACTCAGGTAGAAGTATAGAGAGGTGGAAGGTGTTTAAGGTAAGATGCCAAGTTGTATGGGAACTGTTCAGCACAGCCGAGATGAGTGGTAAATACAAAGATTGTGGCACAGGGTATAAAAAGGATCTACTACATCTTATAAATGACACTAACACTGAAGATATAAACAGCCATTTATCTCAGGTGCCACACAGGCAGACTGATCAATTGACTGAGTCTGAGAATTGCCCAAATATTAAATGAGCACTACCTATTGAGCACTAGCTGAGCTGTACAGAGCAAGGCAGAAGTTAAAGACAAGGAGACAAGACTCTCAAGGAGCTGACAATCTTATAGGGATTACTGGAGACCAGCAGATAGCATAATAAGCTACGTTGCTGGACTCCCACATAGTCGACTGCGGTTCGAGTCCCAGACCTGGTGGCTTAAACTCACACTGGGCACGTGTGTGTGCATGCCCAGGATCCCGAGAGGAGAATAGAGGAGAAGGGATTGCAGCAAGGCCATTCCCCTTAGGAGGTGATTTCTCACTTTCTGTCTCTCTGTCTCTGTCTTTCTGGAAAGCACACGCATCCTATAGCAAAAAACCTCTCCAAAAATAGAAAAAAAAGAAAGATATAAAACTAATCCAGGGTGCCAGAGAGTGGTACAATGGTAAAATGTGATCCTGTACAAGAAAATTCTAAATGGGGAGCTTCCTGGTTCAGGTCCAGAAAAATCTGTGTTTTCCCACAATCCCTGACTTGCTAAAGGCTGGAGATGGATCATGTCATCAAGACCCTGTTGAGGGTTCTGTATTTCTTTTTCTCTCACTCTCTGTCACACTGTCTCTCTCACTCATGGAAAATAAATAAATGTTTTAAAATGTTTAAACTAATTTAGGATTTACAGTGTGACCTTGGACCAGGTGCTTACTTTTACTGTGTCATAATTCCTTCATCTGATGATTAGAATAATAATAGTATCTGCTTCATGTGGTCATTGTGAGAATTAAATTATTGTAAAGCACTAATTATAGTGGTTGACACATAAATATTCAGTAAGTGTTGCTATTTTTGTGAAAGTTAAAAAAATTCGATTCATCTCTGTGTCAGATTCTGTCTCTTTTTTAAATGTAAGTTTTAAATATAAGTTTTCTATAGCCCCTGGCTCCTGTTTTAAGAAGCTATAATGTCTGGGCCGGCAAGTGGGGTGGAAGTTAAGGTGTTGGATCCCACATGACCCTCTGCATGGTTCAAATTCCAGACCCAGCAGCTTGAAAATCACCAGAATGTGTTTGCATTCCCAAAACCCCAAGAGGAGACTGGAAAAGAAGAGAATGCAATATGGCCATCCTCCTTGGAGGATGCTTTCTTACTTTCCCTCTTTTTCTGTCTATCTCTGTGAGCACACATGCCCTATAGAAAACAAAACAAAAACAAAAACAAAACAAAAGCTGTATTACCTAAGGAAGAATTATTCATATTAGAACTGGGAGGCAGGCATTTGAAACTACAGAAATATAGCACAAAATGCATGGGCTTTGAAGCAATAGCAATCTGTTCTTAAATCCATGTATCTGCCACTGGATAACCTTTAGACAGTCTCTTAACTGTTCTGCCATGTAGTTTTCTCATCTATAAAATGGGAGTGACATTATCTGTCTCCTATAGTCACTGTAAGGGTAAAGGAGAATGTTTCTATAGGATTTCCTACACATTTTAGATCTTCAAAAGTACTGATTATTATTATTCACTATTCATTCAGAAGATACTTATTAGGTAGCTACTATGTGTAAGGTGCTATACTCGCTTCTGGGCAATAAAAAGACAAGAAATAAGAATAAAGTATGGTCCCAACAATCAAATCTTACTTGGTCAATATCATTAATACTTAAACAAATCTGGTAATTTAAAAGAACCCAAACTAAGGGACCAGTAGTTAGTGTAATGGCTATATTGTTGGACTCCCATGTAGTTGACTACAGTTCGAGTCCCAGACCCAGTGGCTTAAACTCATGCCAGGT
>NW_006160078.1:447471-452220 GCF_000334495.1 Tupaia belangeri chinensis | reverse complement strand
CCCTAAAGAAAAAAAACCTAAAAAAAAAAAAAAAAAAAAAAAGAACCCCAAATTAGTAAGTTACCCTAATATCAAATGCTATTATCTTAATGTCAAAAAGAGAGAAGAATGAAAGGAGAAAGCAAAGGACAGAGGGAGAAAACTAACTTATTATTCCTGAAACAGGGCTCTTGAAAATGCAAAATAAAATGCTATATTTTTACTAACTTTTTTTTTTTTTTTTAGGTTTTGCTATAGGATGCATGCACTCATCAGAGAGAGAGACAGTGAGAGGGAAAGTGAGAAATTATCCCCCAGTGCAGATAGCCATACCATAATTCCTTCTTGTCCAATCTCCTGGAAGTTTGGGCATACATGTATACATGCCCAATGTGAATTTTAAGCCACCAGGTCTGGGCTCATACTGTAGTTGGCCATGTGGGAATCCAGCCCTTTAACCACCAAACCCCCTGCTGGCCCCATTTTTCCCAATTTTTAATCCAGGTGAAACTAGAAAGAAATGTCCAACAATGATAGCCTGCAGGCAAATGATATCACAAATTTGAGCAGAGAAAAGAAAAACAAACAAGGTTTGTGTTTCTGTCACTGCCTTGCCAAATTACCCCCTCTTTGGGAGTTCTGAAGAGAAAAGGATCTAAGGCAGTAGTATCCTAATCTTCCTGAATCTTAATAATGGTTCTCAGGATGAGCAAGGTTATCACAGGAAAATTCCCCTCCTTGGCTCAATCACATTTCTTCCTTATATTTTCAGGATTCTTCATATGTCATCATATTAATGTCCATTTTCTCTCTTAATTCTAACAACGACCCTGTGTGATATGAGCTTTTTTATCTCCATTTCCCAGGAGAATAAACTAAGACTTGCAAACTTAAGCTCCCTGTTTGAGGTGCCATACCAAAATGCTGAAGAGTTCAGGCTGAAACCCAAGTCTCTGGTCCCACTTCTAAAACATTTCTCACACTTATGTGTGGCCTCTGAGAAAATGGAAGTACATGCCAACAGAACTGGAACTTGGTGACAACAGGAATTAGTTTGTCCCTGGAGACCTTGAGGAACTTCCCTGAAATCAGAATTTCCAACTGAAGAACTGGTGTCTCTGATGCAAATTCCTTTATGGTCATGGAGCCTACTTCATGAAGAGCACCATTAGATTCAAGACAGTAAAATTCATTTGAAACTAATTGGTGAGTAATGAAGTTGCTAAGGTTTATGAGCCTTAGACTAACACTAATACAGAGGTACACTGTCAACAATAAAACTATAACAACTGACAAAACTAGCCTTCTGTGGAGAAAAGGGAATTCTCTTCCCTTGGACTAGAAATAGAAATAGCATAGGGCAATTTCAGGAGAGACAAGATCATCTTCTCTTGCAAAGTCTTAAATAGTGAACAGAAAACACAGCCTCAGCCTTAAAAAGAAACTTTGATTATTTGATAATGGAACAAGGGGAGAAATATGTAATTCTCTTCTGCTTGTATTTCACAGAAGTGAATGCATCTAGATAATGGTTTCAAAAGCACACAAGAGAATACAGAGCCTCTTCATGCCCCAGACAAATGTAAGTGTTTGGTACCCCAGAGGGCAGAGAAAAAAAAGTTATTTTGAGCAGAAAGGGGCTGAGTGCCCCCCAACTGCCATTTAGTTGGTATTGGGTTTTTCTTCCTAACTGTATTGACTAAGTGAACCAACTGCTTCTAGAGGTCAGTCTTAGTGCTAGCAAGCCCTGGAATCCCCAATGAGGAGGACCTTGACTTTGTGTTGGCTCTAGAGTCACACAGTCCAATACAGTTGCCACAAATCCAAACACAGCTATTGAGCATTGAAATGCCGGCTTGTTCAATTGACAGTACATGTAGAAGACTCACCAGATCTTGAAAACTTAGGATAAAAATAATGTAAGCTAGCAATATTAATAATTCCTATATTGATTTCATGCTAAAATGATAATACAAGGGGACTTCAAAAAGTTTATAAAAAATGGAATTAAAGTACAAGTTATTTTGGTACAAAAATATTTGAAATCCATGCAGTATTTTTCAAAATAAGTATTTTCCATGAGTTTTTTTTGAAGACTCTTCATAATTTGGATGCATTGGTTTAACTAAAATAGAACACTGAATTTATTGTTAAAATTAATTTCATTTGGGGACCAGCAGGTAGCATTGAGGTTAAGACAGCTGTTAAGACATGGCCCACTGAGATTTCAGCCCTGAATCAGCAGCTGGAAAAATCACACCAGGCACGTGTGTATGCCTGCCCCAAATCCTAAAAGGATAAAAACAAATTAATTTCACCTGTTTATTCTTTTAGAACTATGGCTACTTGAAAATTTTAAATTACACATGCAGTTCACATGTGGAATTGCATTATATTTCTATAGGACTGTGTTGCTCTTGAAGGCATATTCTTGTTCCCCAAATTTCTATCAAGAGTTTAGGTAAATTTCGGGGCCAGCAGTTAGCGTAATGGCTGTGTCGCTGGACTCCCACGTAGTCGACCGTGGTTTGCGTCCCGGACCTGGTGGCTTAAAACTCACGCCAGGCACGTGTGCATGCGTGCCCAAGATCCCAAGAGGAGAATGGAGGAGAAGGGATTGCGGCGTGGCCATTCCTCCTGGGGGGTGATTTCTGGCTTTCTGTCTCTCTGTCTCTCTCTGTCTGTGTGGCGAGCGTATATGCTGTATAGCGAAAACCTCTCCAAAAAAATAAAAAATAAAATAAAGAGTTTAGGTAAATTTCAAAGGAGAAGGCTTAAACACTATGTTTTAATGCCCTTGAATTCAGGTAAATTGGAAACTGGTTACTTGCTCTCCAATGTGCACTGAAAGTAGAAAGATACAGTGTGTTTGCCTGACTGTTTTTGGCAATTTTATCCTGTATTGTCTCCAGCAGAAACAGTGTCTGTTTAACTGATCTACGGGGATTCAGCATTGTGTAATGAGGCATGTAGGTATTTAATGGTAGCACTTTAGGAGTATGTTTATAGCTCAGCTCTTAGAATGTGGTACTGATGAATCTACGGTTAAGAGTTCAATACCCATCCAAACACATCTAGCTTGACTTTTCTTGTGGACCTAGTTGGGATTGCCTTCTTGCAATGGTTCACTCTTGGTTATAAAAGGGACCAATGAAATAATGGTACTGCATGCTTATCAAATCCACCACCGCTACTACAAAGAGCAGCTCTGTTTCATCCTTTAAGGAGACAGCATCACCTGTTCCACTTTTTCATATAAAGGAAAGCATATTATTTTCCTTTTTTTTTAAGGGGGTATTTTAAAAACCACATGTTATGAATTTCTAAAGTCAAGCAAAGGCAAAAAGTATTGTATCCATTGTCTTATTTGCTTGCAGAAAAAAAACATTTTCAAGTGACAAAAGGTCCAGATTTGGGCAAACTAAATTCTACCCATCTGGGATATTTAGAAAATCACAGAGAAAAGCATTTACTTACATACTGTGGCTTCATATTATTTTTCAGAACCTCACTATTAAGCATCTCAGTACAGATTCTTAATAAATTTTAGTCCTTGAATTCCAAAAGGCAGTGGTCAGCAATATAGTTTAGTAGAAACTAGAGTTCAGTAATACAGACCACCAACGGACTCTGCACTGATGGTTGTGTGGTACAATTTGCTTCTCTCTCTGAGTGTTCTCCCTATGTAAAAACAGAGTTTGAACTCACATTTAGCCTAATCTAATTTAATCTCATTTCAAAGCACCCTGGGTGACCACCCTGAAGATCCAAATCAGACATAACTTTTCTCAAATCTGCATTTTTTTTTCTGTTCCTCTTTGAGAGCAATAAAGGTGATGGCTCATGAATCTGGCTGACCTTCATTTTCAACAGCTGTGCCAGGCTGCTTTGGAAAGGGCTCCTGTCTCCAGTTGCTTTTGCACCTGTGGTCTAACTGGCTTGTACTTTCTGTTTTCTGCCTGCCCTGCCAGCAAGCTAGAAGTGAAAGCAGTTCTCTTGGTGTTCTCTTGGCCTCTGGTCCCTGGTGACTGAGCCAGGATATACCTGAGGGGCCTGTCAACAGCTAAGGCTGTCTCTCCTCCTCCTTGGCTCAAAATACAATTCTTGGAACTATCTTGGCTGCACCTAGCTAAAGATCTGCCTTGTGAAGTGAAGGTTGACTTTTTATTAAACACTAATCTGAAAGAAAGGTAAACTAAAGTAGTCCCAACATATTTGACAACATTAATAGATACATAGAATTTGGACAGGAGATACTAAAATAGTCATAAGGAATAACATTGAGTACATACTACAGACTAAGTAGTGTATATTGATTTCTAGTTTAATCTTTAAAACAAGCCTATGTAATAGATGCTACAATTATTGCCACTTTACAGATGTGGAAATGAAGTTTTAGAGAAGTAATTTAACTTACCTATAGATTTGTAGTTATTAAGTGACAGAGGTGGGATTTAGAGACATGTAGATTTGTTTGCTTTTAGAGATCACACATATATCCATTCACCACCAGGATGTATTTTTTTTAACTTTCTTTGAATGAATGAATAAATAAGGAAATAAATAAGCTGTATGCTTGACTTGATCATTTCTTCTGCCTGAATTGCTCAGAACATCTGAAATAGTTGTGCATTAGTTCAAGTTCATTGAGAAGCAGGTGCTAAGGCAGGTTACAGATCACTATTAATTTCTGAGCTTCCTTCCACTCCTGTTATTTTTCTTTCCCCCCTTTTCTAGGGAAAAAGACTACTAGGAAAAAGAAAATGCAAA
>NW_006160078.1:445572-446389 GCF_000334495.1 Tupaia belangeri chinensis | reverse complement strand
CAGCAGGAAGCAGACAGTTCACAAATTTCTACAGACCAAACTTCAGTGCCACTAGGAATTAGAGAGCAGAACTTCCCTAGGTATGCTCCTGAAAATCTCCTTGGGAGGAATTGAGAAACTTAGGACATTTCTGGACTTATGCCCATGCACCTATTTTTATTCTCTAAATTCATTAGATAACTGCTTTTTATTTCCAAAGTAACTCATATCATACTACATCACCATGGATTATAAATCATTCTGAATAGTACAGTTTATGGGACACATTGATGTTTACTCAGGGGATCAACCTTAAAAAACGGCCCACTAATGCATATTTCAGTGATCTAATCCAACACAGCCTGACACAAAGAACAATCTTTAGCCTTCACCCATGTCCACAATACCACTGTATTTTACACAGCTTTCCAGAACTGCCTTTAGAATCTCCCTCTTTCAGGAAGGAGCTTATATTCAGCAGAAAAGACAATAGAAATTTATGTTTACTAGCAGCTCATCTAAGGGGAAGACTAAGGGGAAAGAAAGAAGCCTCCAAACCTCAGATGTTATTGCATTAGATCTGCCACGTTAACAGGAACTTATTGGCCCACTTTATTTTTTCAGGACCGGGACACACCACAGAGCCTCCTTTTAAGCTGATGCTGATTTGTCAGTGGTGCCTGCCAATAGCCTGTGGCTCATTTTTTTTTTTTTTTGAGAGGTTTTTTGCTATAAGGCGCATGCGCTCACCAGACAGACAGAGAGAGACATAGAGACAGAAAGCGAGAAATCACCCCCCAGGGGGGATGGTCACGCCATAATCCCTTCTCCTCCATTC
>NW_006160078.1:435593-445519 GCF_000334495.1 Tupaia belangeri chinensis | reverse complement strand
CCCGGGCCCGGGACGCGAACCATGGTCGACTACATGGGAGTCCAGCGACATAGCCATTATGCTAACTGCTGGTTCCCTTTTTTTTTTTTTAAAGGTTGGGGAGGCAACAGGTGGCATAGAAGTTAAGGTGCTGAATTCCCATGCAGTCTACCGCAGTTTTAGTCCTGGAACCCGTGGCTTAAAACTCACACTGGGCATGTTTGCATGTGTATGTACCCAAAATCCTGAGAGGAGACTGGACGAGAAGGGAATGCAGCATGGCCATCCCCCCAGAGAGTGATTTCTCACTTTCTATCCTTGGTCTCTTTTTGTTGAGTATATATGCCTTATAGCAAAAATATCTCTCTCAAAAAAAAAAAAAAAAAAAAACAACAGGTTGAGTGAGGGATAGGGCCAGCTGGGGATATGGTGGTTAAGGTGGCTGCATTCTACGTAGTCAACTATGTGGTTCAAGTTTCAGACCCAGCAGCTTGAAAAACATGTCGGATGGGGGCAAGAAGGTGGTATAGTGATTAAGGTGCTAGGCTCCCATATAGCCAACGGTGGTTTGAGTCCTAGACATGGCAACTTGAAAAATTACACTGTGTGTTTGTGCATACTTGCCCAAAATCCCTAAAGGAGACCGGAGGAGAAGGGACTACGGCATGGCCATCCCCCTTGAGAGATGATTTCTCACTTCCCCGCTCTGACTCTCTCTGACAAGTGTAAGCACCGTATTGCAAAACAAACATACAAACAAAATAAAACAAACAAAAAAACCCAACTAAATAAAAAGAAAAATATGTTGGGCATGTGTGCATGCATGCCCAATATCCCAAAAGAAGAAATGGAAAAGAGATTGTGGCATGTTCGTTCCCGTATGCTCTCTCTCTCTCTCCAGTAGGTGCATGCATCCTCTACCAAATAATAATAAATGGTTCAAGACTGCTATGACACTTTCTCCAGTCAGCTATAATTTACCAGACCCAAAATCTAACAGAATTGGACCCTCATTTAGAGAGGCAGCTGCTGTAGCAGAAGAAGAATTGACTAATAACAGCTACTATTTACTCACTGCATTGCAGACATTTTATTAGGTCTTTAGAAAAGTCATGTTTTTCTATTAAAAAATGTGTCATGACTTTTCTGATGACCCAATATACATTATCTCCATTCTCCTGACAACTTAAAGAAGTGGATATGATTACCTCCATTTTTAAATTGAGTGAATTAAAGATTATAGAGTGTCTATGATCTGCCCGAGGTTACACAACAGTACCCTATGGAACCACGATGTGAACTGAACTCTCTTTGATTCCATATAATTCTGCTATATCATTACTGCCTCCAAATAGAAGGCAAGAAACTTGATCTAAATCCTAGAGCTGCCAGATGGGCAGCCTTTAACAAACCTTACTTAATTTCACTCTGGATCTTAATTGGCTCAGTTACAGAGTGGAAATAATGTTACTGAGTCTTAGTTTAGGATGTAATCTTGGTAGTCAAGCTGCATGGGTTTAAAACCCAATCTTATCCTTATTAGCAGAGTGACCTTGAAGAAGCCAATTACTTTTCTTTCTAAAATGTGGATAACAATAGTATCTACCTCAACAGATACTGAAAGGACTAAATAAGATAAAATATGTAGGATTGGCCCATTCTCAGTGGTTAGGACTCAGATCTCACATGGCCAACCATGGCTCAAATACTGGCCCCAGCGGCTTGAAAAACATCCTGGGTATATGAGTGCATGCTCCAAATCCTGAAAGGATGGAGAAATGGAGGAAAAAGAATTGTTGCATGATCAAGCCCCACTAAGGGGTTTTCTTGTTCTCTCTTCCTCTCTATCTCTCTTCCTCGCTCTCTGTGGCAAGTGCACACATTCTCTGGCAATTAAAAAGGGGGAGAAGGAGAAGGAGGAGGAGAGAAGAAGAAGAAAAGGAAGGAAGAAGGAAGGAAGAAAGAAAGAGAGAGAAAGAGAAAGAAAGAAAGAAAAAGAAAAGAGTATTTGACATAGGTATATGGTAGTCATTCAGCATCATCATCATCGCCACCACCATTATCATCTTGTCATTATAAAAATACAATATATATTCTGTTCCTATCTTATTGCACAATGTTTTTGAGGATTGAGTGAGAAAATATACTAAAAAAATTGCTGAAAATAATAACCACATGAACATAAGGACATAACATGATATTTAAGGTCCGTGGTATGAGACTTAGAATAAGAATTCAGTTGCAGTTTGAAGAAGGTTCCAGGCTCCCCATTAAACCTCAGGAGTCTGGAGTCTTAGATACTCCAGATGGAATAATACAAAAGTCCTGAACCCTGCACTATATATGGAAAAAAAAAAAAAAGAACAGAACCACTGGGTGATAAGCCAGTGAACTCACTAAAAAAATCACTGTAAACTCTGTTTTAAAATGGTTTTCTCAAGGTCAGTAGATGGTGTAGTGATTCCAGCATGGCTGACTGTGGTCCAAGTTGCAGACCCGATGGCTTGAAACTCACAGCAGGCACATGTGCATGAATGTCCAAGAGCCTGGGAGGAGAGTGGAAGAGAAGAGACTGTGGTGTGGCCATCCCTCCAGGGGTTGATTTCTCATTTTCCCCTCTCACTGTCTCTATTTCTCTCTCTCTCCAGCAAGTGCATGTGCCCTAAGGCAAACCGCTATTAAAAAAAAAAAAAAAAAAAAAAAGAAAGAAAGAAAAGAAAAGAAAATGGTTTTCTTGGAGCCAGTAGGTGGCACAGTGGTTAAGCCACTGGATTCCCACATGGCCGACCATGAGTTAGAGTCCCAGATCCAGCAGCTTGAAACTCAAATTGGGCATGTGTGCGTGTGTGCCCAAAACCCAAGAAGAAAATGAAAGACAAGAGAATGTGACATAGCCATCTCCCTGTGGGAAATGATTTCTCACTTTCTCTCTCTGTCTTTCTCTGTCTCTCCAGCAAGTGTACATGCCTATAACAAAAATCTCTTTAAAAAATAATAAGTAAACAAAAAAAATGGTTTTCTGCTTTGCCTGGCCTAGAAGCTATAGAGGCTTTATCATTATGGCATTAATTTGGACATAGGAGAGTAGCCTGAGTGCCACAGCACCTGCCCTCAGTAACTTCAGCAAGGGAAGTATAGAAATTGTAAAGAGCAGAAAAGAAAATATGCAAATCTCTCCATCCAGGATGCGAACCGCGGTCGACTATGTGGGAGTCCAGTGACATAGCCATTACGCTAACTGCTGGTTCCCAAGAGTACAATGGTTTGACATCAGATTACCAAGGTTCAGTCCTAACAAGTCCATTTATCAGTGTCTCAGTTTTCTTGACTATGAATACCTTTTAACAGGTACTTGCTGAGGTAAGGTATTTAAGCACAGAATAAGTGGTAAGTAAGCTGTAAGTGTGATCAACAAGATATACTATATACAATGTGCTGAGATAAACTGTTTTTCCTAATAACATTTCTCCAACTTCCTGTGGAAGTTTTGGTAGTGAGGATGTTATAATGGAAAAGGTCTGAAATTGGAATAAAGTTGTGAAAATTGAGCTACAAAGTGTTTGTGCCCTATGTTAATAAGACTCGGTCAGAAACACACATCTTTGAGACAGACTTGATAGCTCTTGTTTGGCTCTCTGACTTCCATGCAAAATCAGATCTCCCAAGTCACTGAATGTAGGCATCTTTTTCTTCTAAGTTGTCCCAGACTTAAGTATAGACTTAGGTACTTACTATCTCAACAAAGTAGAATTTTAAACTAGACAGGTTCTGGAGGCAAACTGCCTAGATATGAATCTTGGTTTCATCACTTACTATAAAATTCGACCCTAGGCTAGTTATTAAACTTCATTAAGCCTCTCTTTCCTCATCTGTAAAATGGAGATCATGAAATTAGCACAAAGAGAGAATTCAGTAAGACAATGAATGTGTGGTAGGCAGAATAATGATTTCTTTCCCTCCAAAATGTCCATGTCCTAATGCCCAGAACCTGTGAATATTGAGGTTATCCAGTAAAAGTAATTGCAAGTAGAATTAAGGTTACAGACTTGTAAAGAGGAAAATTGCCCTCGATTATCCATGTGGACTCAGTCTATCACATGGCATTAAAAGTGGAAGAGGAGGGGATCAGCAGGTAGTGTGGTGGTTAAGGTGCTGGACACTCCCACATGGCTGACCACAGTACAAGTCCTGGATCTGGCGACTTGCTTTCTCTCTCTCTCTCTCTCTGTCTTTCTCTCTCTCTCTCTCTCTCTCACACACACACACACACACACATCAAATTCAAATAAAATAAAATAAATGAATAAATAAAATAAAATTAAAATAATTCTTTTTTAAAAAGTGGGGGAAGAAAACAGAAAAATCAGACAGAAAAGTGGCAGGGAAATCCCAAAACACAAGAGGGAATCAACATGCTATTGCTGGCTTTGAAGACTCAGGAAGGAGACCACAAATCAGGGAACATGGGTGACCTCTAGAATCTAGGAAAGGTGCTTGGTTGGTATCAGCAAGGAAACAGGCCCATCAAGGCTACAACAGCAAGAAACTGAGTCCTGCCAACAACCGGCCTTATCAGTAAATAAAATCTTTCCCAGATCCTCCAGAAAGGAAAACAGCCCTTCAGATACATTGATTTTAGCCAGTAAGAACTGGGTTGGACTTTTGACCTACTGAGCTACATGATAATAAATTTTTGCTGTGTTAAACTCTAAGTTTGTGATACTTGGTTAAAATAGCAATGGAAATGTAGAATAGAATATGCATTTAGTATGTATCAGCACAGTTAAAACTAATTAAAATTCAGGAATTTGTTGTTTGTGATAATGTTGATGAGGAGAATGAGAACAATATACTTACAGATTACATCTGAAATTATGAGTATTAAACTTGTCCATAATCACAATATTAACATTTTTGAGACCCTCCTATGACTTAGATATCATATTAAATGCTTTCTTTATAGTAAATTATTATATATAATCCTTACAACTATCCTATGAAGTATACTACAGTTATCTCCATTTTCAAAAGATGAAATTGAAGCTCAGAGAAAAAAGTTAATTCATTTTATACTGAATTTTGCTTTGAGTGATTTGTGTTATGAAGGAATTATCAAGAATATAAGGCATTCCTAACTGGGAGAGGAAAATTTATAATGGCCCCCAAAACAGAAACATAACAAAATTGGTTATTTCCTTAATGGGCATAGATGCTTATGTGTTCCTTTCTTCCTATTGAAGTCTAAAGTGATACAGTTGGAGTTCTTTGAAATCAAGTTAAATAGTAAAAGGTGTACAGATATGTTAGAACTTGTGATCATTTCAGATACAGCATGAATTGTACTATCTGAGCAAGATGAGCCTGGCTATGTGCCTACTGAAAGCCCAAAGCATGTGAGTTTTAAATAAGAAAACCACCCCCAAATCCTCAGCATCCCTGGAAATATGAAATGGATTTCAGGTGGACTAAGACAGAGTTTAGAAATGGGATCAAATGTGTAGCCTCTTTTGACCAAAGTCTTAAGGTACGACTGATTCTTCTTTTCCCAAGCAGAATACAATTTCAGGCCACATGTAATATCCCAAGAGAAACTGATGAAAGTTATCATTCAGCAGGTGGACACCAGAGAAGCTAGGGTCAATGAATTGTAGCTAATATTATTGATGATAGTGATACTTGTACTTTGTGAGATATGTTAAAGAGGTGGTATATTTTAAGGACTGAAGGCATAGGGTTGAGAAATGAATACCTTGGGTATAATTCTTAACTCTATAATGGCATATGTCACCTGGGAAAAGTAACTTTACTACCTGGAGATTTATCATCTGAAGTTGATGAAATAGAGCTTATAATACTTACCATATCAATAGGTTATTGTTAGGGTTAAAGGACTAATGTACATAGAACACTTAGCCCTGTGCCTGGCACGTAGTAAGTAAGTAACTGAGGATAGTAATTCTGAGGGTTAGACAGAGGGTCATCTATATGAGAGAGTACAGTCACTTACAGAGACTTAGTGTTCAGAAACTATAGAAAATATTTTTTCAAATTGTATTTGTTATTATTAGTAGTAGTTTTAATTTGACCAGAGAAAGACAGAGAGAGATAAAGGGAAAACAAGAAGCAAGTGACCTGGTCCAGGACTCAAACCATAGACAGCCTTGTGAGAATCCTGCACCTGCACTGGCAAACCACCAGCTGACCCCTAAATAAATTACTTTTGTGTATAATAGCTCATTTAGGTCTCCCTCAAACTGTTTGTCCTTTTATTATTCTATAACTCTGACTTGACCAATAAGGTTGCCTCTCCAGATGCTGAGGGAGAGATCAACTCCCTTGGTCACATCTCTTAACAAATAAAATACTGCTGAGAATTTTTATGGTGACTTTTGGGAGACAGAGGGGACAAAGAAAAAATGCTGGCTCTTCTTCCACATGGGAAGACCTGTGTGTGGGGTCCTGTAACTCATTCTGCAGGCCTGAGTAATAGCTGGTATAAGAGTTTTCTCTCTCCCTCTCTTTTCATTTTCTTCTTTGTTATCATCCTCATAAATTACTCCATAAAGGAAAACAGAGCTGGTAAACCAAGACCTGCTCAGATCAGAAAAGCTACACAGAGCCCCCATTGTGAAGAGAAACGAACATGCTAATCTATTCTGATACTGATCTACTGAATGGTCTAGTTCTACCTCAACAAGTGGAGAGGCTTTGCTCTAAAAATAAATAAATAAATAAATAAATAAATAATTAAAAGCTAATTAATTGTCACAGTGTCCAGGCAAAGCAGTTCTGGGCTGCTCTTGTCATCTCCATCTGATGCTGGGCTCAGTGAGGCAGAAACAAAAAGCCATGCTGAAAGCACATGGTGAGTGACACGGAACTAGGTGGAAATATTGAGAAGGCCTTCGCACTGTTCTGGGCACTCTGGAGGCTTTGGAGTAGGATGATGACAAGGTTCATAATAAGCCAAGGACATATAAATCAGAAAGGCACATAAGAGAAAACAAATTTAAACATGCTTGAACTGCACGAAACCATAGAAATAGTCTAAGGAATCAGGTATAGTCGAATGTATCGTGAGAAAAAGAGTAACCTATTGGCATGAACAAGATAGAATAAAGAAATGGTATGAAGAGACCACATCATTTTCAATAAAGACAGCCCATAGTAAAGGTGAAATTGAAACCGGATTTTTAAGTAATATCTAGACCTTTCCTTCTTATTCTGACATAACAACCCCTTCTTTCATCTCCTATGATCATTTATCACTATCTCCTCATCCTGCTCTAATTTTTTTTTTTTTGAGAGGTTTTCGCTATAGGGTGCGTGCGCTCGCCAGACAAATAGATAGACACCTAGAGACAGAAAGTGAGAAATCACTCCCCACGGGGGATGGTCACACCACAATCCCTTCTCCTCCATTCTCCTCTCGGGATCTTAGGCACGCATGCACACGCGCCCGGCGTGAGTTCTAAGCCACCGGGTCCAGGACACAAACCACAGTCGACTACGTGGGAGTCCAGCGACATAGCCATTACGCTAACTGCTGGTTCCCCTCATACTCCTCTAATTTTAACCCATTGTTTTTATTTTACATTCTTCCTTGGGAATAAAAAAGAACACAAGTAGCTAATGTACTGAAATAAAAATTTTACTTCTGCCAATATAATAAGAGATGGACAAAGCTGATTTAGAAGAAGAAACCATGAGTCCACACATCAGTTTACCTTTAATAAAGAAAGGTCATTTATTTCCTAAAGTTGATAAGTTTAGAAAATAAATATTACTGACACAGACACAGCAGCAGGCCTCTGGCCAGCCAGGGATCCTGAGGCAGGGGCATCCCTGCTCCCTCACCTCACCTGCAGACCCCCAGCCCAAGCACCCACCCCCTAGCCTGTCCTGTCCCCAGCAGCAGGCCACAGACACAACGGCAGGCCTTTGGTGAAATCGCAGGCCGAACTTTTCCTTTATTTCTCTGTGTGTGTGTGTGTGTGTGTGTGTGTGTGTGTGTGTGTGTGTGTGTTTCTTGTGTTGTTTCACCTAATACCCTCTCCTCTTCATCTTCCACCCTGCCAGAAGGACTAGACAGGTCTATAGTCTGATATCTAAAATCCCCTAGTAATGTAACTTTCTCTGGGATCTTCCCTTGTACTGACCCTCCTAAGAAAAAAGAGATACTGCTTCTTAGACACCTTAGTAGAGTACCCCTCTTGATACCACATTGGTAAAAACAACAGAAAAGAGATTTCGGCAAACGTTAATTTGCAGCAAAAGGGAAAGTCACTTACTTCTAGTTGGAGAAACATCCCGCAAGAGGTATTCAAAGTGAATACATCCTCCACTGGCTAGAAGTAGAAGAGCCTCAGGTATGAATAAACAAGGAAATACATCTCCATCAAAAGTACAGAGTAACTCCCCTCCATCTTTCATGCTAATGGACAATGTTACCAAAATGTCTTACAAAGAATTTTGAACATTTATGGTGAACAAATTCTTTGGGTTGGAACAGAAAAGAGACAACGAACTACAGGAGATTAGGAAGTCATTCCAAGATATGAAAGAAGAAATGGACACTCTGAGAAAGAACTAGATGGAGCTATTAGAGATAAAGTTTGGAATAGAGGTAATCAAAAACTCCCTTGAAACTATTAAACGTCTATTAGACCATGCTGAAGATTGAATCTCTGATGTAGAAGATAAAACCTCTGACCTAGAAAGAACCATCAAAAAGATAGAGAAAATAACAACAACAACAACAAAAAAAAAACCCCGAGGATAATAAACAAGAAATCCTAGATACCATAAGACGCCCAAATATCAGAATAATTGGCATCCCAGAAGGTGAAGAAACTAATAATGGCATGGAAATTCTACTCCATGAAATCCTGGAAGAAAATTTCCCAAGTCTAGAGAGGTACTCAAGCATCAAGACCCAAGAAATACAAAAGACCCCAGTTAGAATCAACCCCAGAAGATCTTCCTCAAGGCACATCGTAGCCAGACTATCCAAGACCACAGATAAAGACATGATACTAAAACTGGCAAGAGAGAAACAAGAAGTGGCATGCAAAGGCCATCCTATCAGGCTAGCCCCGGACCTCTCAAAGGAAACAATACAAGCAAGGAAAGAATGGGAAGATGTATTGAAAGTGCTAAGAGAGAAACAATTTCAACCAAGATTATTGTATCCTGCAAGATTATCCTTCATATGGGAAAAAAAGATTAAAATCTTCTCAGACAAAAAGACCTGAAAGAATTTGCCAGTACCAGACCAGCTCTTCAAGTAACCCTGAAGAAAGTACTGTTCCAGGAAAACTAAAGAGCTAACAGACAGAAAAAAAGGAATAAAAGGCTGCTGTGACAATGGCCAACTTAAACGTCAGTACAGATCCAGTTACATCGATAATAACATTGAATGTGAATGGATTAAATTCCCCAATCAAGAGACACAGACTGGCCGAATGGATAAAAAAACAGAGACCCTCTATCTGTTGCCTACAGGAAACCCACCTCATCGATAAAGACATACATAGACTAAAAGTGAAGGGTTGGAAAAAGGTTTTCCATACAATAGGGAACCAAAAAAAAAAAGCTGGAGTTGCGATACTAATTTCTGACAAAATAGCCTTTAAAACAAAAACTGTTCGAAGAGACAAAGAAGGGCACTATATTGTAGTAAAAGGATCAATAGATCAAGAAGATATAACGCTTATAAATATCTATGCACCCAACACAGGAACACCTAAATATGTGAATGAAAGACTGTTAGATCTAAAAGGAGAGATAGACTGCAATACACTAATTGTTGGAGACCTCAACACTGCACTATCCCCTCAGGACAGACCATCTAGACAAAAAACAGATAAAGAGATAAAGGATCTGAATGATACCATAAATGAAATGGACTTAACAGACATCTATAGAACTTTCCATCCAAAAACCAC